>NC_045741.1:27213189-27218899 GCF_008692095.1 Etheostoma spectabile
AAGAAACTTTACCGTAGACCACACTCCAGATTTACAAGGACCCAACAGTTTAGGTAGTCTACTCCAGAGCAAGCAACAGTGCGACAGTGGCGAGGAAAAAATCCTTTTAGGCAGAAACCTCGGTCAGACCCAGGCTCTGGTGAGCGGCGTCGACGGCCAATTGGGGTTAGAGAAGAAGAGTGGGCATAACAAAAATAGAAAAAATTAGTGTTGTAGCAGTTCTTTGTAGTAGTTATGGCATAGAGGCACGCTGTGCGCATTACAAGGCACGCAGGAAGTTAGCAGGACGTAGTTGGAGTAGCAGGGCACCGCCAGTGTAGCAGTTGACACGTGTGCAAATTATGAATGAACACATTTGTGTAGCTGCAACCCAAAAACAAACTTTGCAATTTCGTCCAATTACAATGCTATCAACTAGAGATTTACGACCTTGACCAAATTTTTTAGTTGTATTGAATGTGAAAGAAGGAAATGGTTTCTTCTATAACACGCACTTTGGATGTGGTGTGAATTTCCACCCTGAGTAATTGATATGCTTCTACTTTTATAGCAAGCGATATCTGTTAAAAGCCTATTGTAATGTTTGCCCCATAGTGGAAAGAAGGAGAAAATGGACTCTGGAGTTCTCCACTGGTGGACTTGATTATTTCTTCAGCCGTCACAAGGAATGACAGCATTGCCAGAATGAGTATTGAAAAATAAAGAAAATAAAAAAACATGAAAACTAAATACTAACATTAAATTACTATCACCAACTAATATCAAACAAATAATAAAAAGGCATAAATCAGGCGGTGTGGGGACAGCAACTGCGCTCTACGGCCAAAGGGTTCTCCTCAGAGGAGCCTCAGCCTCCTCCTTATAGAGAGAAGCCCTCGCTACAAGGACAAACCAAAAGTTATAATTGGAAATCAATCAAACCTATTGTGTTAATTCAGCATTCCAAACCTTTAGGCTACATGACTACACGCTCTATCAACGATAACATCAAAATGAAATGTTAACATGCGAACAGTTCTCACAACAAAACTCTAGACATTCTGTACACCCTCTGACGGTGACACTGGGCCATTCCAGATCTTCCCCCTATAAATGACTCCAGAAATCTACACTTCCTGTTTGCCAATCAACCCCTGCTTGCAATGAGAACAGGTGAATGAAAACTAAAATAAATAACTTGAACTGAAATTATGTAGGGTGTGCCTTATCCAAACATGATTCTAGCCATTTGACAAGTACTGAAATAAAATGACAAAACCATTGCTACTGCTCACACTAACCATTCCCATTTACTTGACATACAAAGGTTAGCTTAGCCTGATACCCACTGTACCCAGATATACAGGAAGGCATGGGCTAGCCCCATGACTTCCCCCACCTCGGAGACGACCCCTGTGGCGTCTAGAAGGGAATCAGCTGTGCAGTTCTCACTCCTTTCCTGTAGAGAACATCAAAATCATAAGGCTGCATGGCGAGAAAACCACGAGTTATTCTGGAATGGTGTCCTCATATCCTGGAGCCATGTCAACGCCCGGTGGTCGTTTCCAGAACAAATTCCGTCCTAGCAAGTAAATAGCGAAGAGAGTCCAATGCACTTAATTGCAAGGCATCTTTCTCCACAACTGAGTACCTTTCATTCATGTCTGTTGAGTTTCCGGCTGAGTACAACACGGGCTGAAGACCCACTGGCTCCTTGTAAAACAAAAGCGGGCCCGGACCCAAGTTCAGATGCGTCCGTCTGAAGAATGAACGGTTGTTGGAAACAGGACTTTTCAACACAGGTTCCATACACAGAGCACGCTTCGCACTGGAATGCCTCCTCACACTCCCTGTCCATGCACTTGTGGGCTGGCTCTCCTCGTCAGGTTGGTAAGAGGGACGGGAGGGTAGGAATCCAGGGACAAAACGCCGTACAAACCCACCAGCCCAGAAAACGACTGACGTGTGACTAGGCGAGGTCTATCACGTGACACACCCATGATCGCATCCACCTTGCCAAATGAGGCTAATCAGCCTTGCAAGCGACATAACCCAATACGTGCGTTGTTGGCAAGTGCCAGTTGTCCGGTCGGATGGTCAGGCCGCATCACCAATCCTCCCCACACTTCCTTCAGATGACACCAGGTGCTCCCTCACCAGCTGGAACTATAGACCACCACCATATCTAGGTAGGCAGCAGCATAGGAGCCTTGTGCCCGTCGGACAAGCACTGTCTACATGCATCTTCTGAACGTTGCAGGGTGGCCATGAACGGCACAAAGGGAGCACCTAAAGGAAGTGTCCAAACGGGGTTTGAATGGCTGTCAACCTCGCTCTCTTCGGGTGAGTGGGATCTGCAGTACACCCTTACATTAGGTCCAGCGTATGAATGAAGTTATCACTGCCAGTCTTCTCAATGAGATCATCAACCCTGGCTGGGGTACAGGTCCAAACCCTTACACACCATTAACTTTTCTGAGTCCAACAGAATCTTAGCGTTTGAAACTTTCGTTGGCACCAGAATTATTGGGCTGCCCGCATCACTGAAGAAGTGCTCTATCCCCCCCATCTCCCATCATATCCAGCTCTCTCTTCAACACTGCAAAAACGCGCTCGGAAACTCGTACATCGGGTTGGCGAAGAGGGGTGCGATCCTTAAAGCAATGTGATGGCATACCACCTCGGGTCCTCAGGCGTATTGCAGGAAAAGGGTCAAGAGGCAAGAGGTCAAGGAGCTGTTCCTCCTCCATCGGGACGGTGGTTGAGATCCAGTGCTGATCCCTACTCTTCAGCAGGTAGATATTGTTCACCAAAATCCTTCCTTCCTCAACAGCCGAACAAAGAGAGAATGGGGTGCAGACACCACCCGGAACGACGTGGCGACCCATTTATTCGCAATTAATTAATGTGAAATGTTTGAAGCTGTTGTTTTAAGCTGAGGCATGAGATCTGGTAAGTCACCTCACCCACTTCGCTGACCTAATAAAGGGCCTTGGCCCATTTTGCCAGCATTATTTTGTGATGGTTGGCAAAAGTAAACAATACCCGATCACCCACAGCAAAAACTCCTGTCTGGACGACGGTCATACCACGTTCTGTTTAGCCTGGGATGTCAGGAGAGTGTCACGAGCCTGGATGTGGTTTTCATAAGTTGTTCCGCTCTTCAAGACAAAGGAAAACAATGTTCATAGACTAGTGGTGGCCTGACTCCTCCCACAGTTCACGTAGAACATCCAGAGGACCTGACTGATGACCATAATGAGCTCAAAGGGAGAAAATCCTGTGGCAACTCTGTGGAGCTTCACGGTATGAAAAAAGCAAAAAAATGGAAGCCATTGTACCACAGCCTCATGTGTCGACACAACTTTAAGAATACCATCAAAGTTTTTATGAATCGTCAACAAGTACAGCAGCAGGGTGAGTAAGGGGTGGTTCTCACTCTCGTAATACTACAGCGAAAATTGAGAAGTTACGGCGATAAAATTTGTAACCTTGATCGGTAAGGATTCTCTGGGAATTCCTACTTGGCTGAAAAAACTAAGCAACGCTGTTGTAGTCCTGTTTAGCTGGTACTTTCTTAAGGGTAGGCTCAGGATATTCTAGTAGCATAATCACAAATGAATACAAATAATTGCGTGCCGTATGATTCTTTTACTGCGACCAACAATAATCTACACACCCTCTCAAAGGGAGTGGAAATGAACGGAGTGAAATAAGGGGGCGGGAGCTGTATGTTCAGCGGGGCTGACACTCGGGCACGCTTTTACATTAGTTTTGAAACATGGGTATACATGCCTGCCAGTAAACCTCTTACTAATTCGCATGAAAGTCTTCATGAACCCAAATGACCAGCCCAGGAAACAGTATTGACATAACTGAGGCACCTCAGCCCTCGATTACCTCAGGGAAGAACCAGCGTTGCCCATAGTCGACGGCTGTACAACCGACCATTTTCAACCACAAACGCTCAGCAAATGAAACAATACTAGTCTCTGCATTTTAAAGCAACCCGCCTAGTTGTGGGATCATTTTTATGGTGAACGCAAGGTCACAGGAAAGAAAACATCTCTCTCAGATAGCTACGGAGCCTCAACATCCGGCTCAGGCGTTCAGCTGACTGTGTTACCATGCCACACAACTGCTCTCCTGCGGACTCCAACCTTATAATCCTGTGTGACCTGACACTGCCTTCTATCTGATCCTCATAAATGGCAGACGCAGAAATGTGTTCAACCGGGTCTGGAATGCCTCAGAGTGCATGTGGCAGTCTGTATCATTATTGCTTCTCTGACGTAACAGACCTCAAAAACAGAAATCCCCTACACCCCTGATGTAGGCTGGCCATGCCAGGCAGTTGCACGGCCAAGACCAGGTCTAACGACTGTAGCACTCTCGATACGACCCAACCACAGGATCCCCTAAAACCCTGGTGAAGGTGAGAGTTCTTTGCCTTAGCTCAGTGATAAAACCACACAAACTTCCCCCTACACTCTTGAAATACAAGTCCAAAAGCATGGGAAACTCTGTCCAAAAACACTGGTATGGCAACTCAGACGTTTTACCCTACTTTAAGAGTAAGGTTGGTTGTTACCTCCAAAAACCTCGCGTGGGCACCCAGAACTGTGGCCATTGAACACAAAAAGGTTCTGTTTCCTCTTTTCCACAGCTCTCGTTGCAACACTTGGCCTGGACAAGAGATTGGGCCAACCGTTCAGTAAAGCAGTAGGACCTACATCACCCGGCTTCAACAGTTAGCGAATTAGATGACTCTGAAAGAAGAGAAGTGCAACTTAGGTCTTGGTAACATACACAGGTTTGTGTTTGGGCTTTTGTAACGGACCAAAGGGGCGTGTAGGGCTGCCTCACACAGCTGTAACACAATACCTGCTTTGCGACACGACCAAAACCCTGTGGTCCGTATGATCTAATGTGGAGGTTTCCAATAGCTAGCTGACTCTGCATATGGTCTTTTAACCACCCTTCCAAAACCCTAAGACTTACCCCTTTGGAGTTGCGTTGTCCTGGTATGGTACGATCCCGGTCCCTGTGAGCAGACACATAGGCATCCACCAGATTAGCTCATTGTGCAGGCTTCATACTCACTGCTTAGTGATGAATTTTTTGCTTGGCCCAGGCTGTCACTTCATGTCTCCGCCGAATACTACCTATTCCCCGCCACTCTTCAAGTATCGGCCCCTCCAGATCTATTTCCCGTGTTTGTATCCCGCCCCTTCCTTTGGCATGGTTCACTTTTACTTTGCCATGGTGTTCGACGCACCCCTCGCCGTATCCCTATTCTTGCGATCACCCCTCTACATACATTGAGTTTTTTTGCAGCTTTGCTAGTCGTGTTACCCCTATCCTCGTTGTCTGTCCCGCGTTTTTTAGCGTTGCTTCGCAGGACGTAGCAGGACGTAGCAGGACGTAGCAGGGCACCGCAGTGTAGCAGTTGAACAGTGTGCAAATTATGAATGAACACATTTGTGTAGCTAGCAACCCAAAAACAAACTTTTGCATATTTCGTCCAAATTAAATGCTATCAACTAGAGATTTACGATTGACCAAATTTTTTAGTTGGATATTGAATGTGAAAGAAGGAAATGGTTCTTCTATAACACTGCACTTTGGATGTGTGTGAATTTCCCACACCTGGAGTAATTGATATGCTTCTATTTTATAGCAATCGATTATCTGTTAAAAAGCCTATTGTAATGTTTAGCCCCATAGTGGA
>NC_045741.1:27218909-27219412 GCF_008692095.1 Etheostoma spectabile
AACACACACACACAGACACACAGACAAACACACACACAGACACACACACAGACAAACACAGAGACACACAGACACACACACACAAAGACACACACAGACACACACACACACACAGACACAGAAACAGAGACACACACACACACAGAGTCAAACACACACACACACACAGACACACACACACACACAGACTCATACACACACACACGGACACACACCTACACTCTTTGTCTCATTATATATAACAATGGATAACATTGTAACTAGGTTCTTTGGTGGTAGCGTAGTGGTTATGATGTATGCCTTTTGTGTGGAGACCTGGGTTCAATTCCCACAGTGGCACCTCAACCAAAGTATTCCCCATAAAGACAGTCAACTCCTAGTGATGGCCCAGTGCATATGGACTGGGGCTTGATCCCCACCGCAGTACATCAACCCCGACAAAGGCATTTAACCCTATTATGATTTTTTTGTGGTGTTATTCAACTTAATTAAAGCCATTCCGA
>NC_045741.1:27219422-27219562 GCF_008692095.1 Etheostoma spectabile
TATTCTCACTACTTCAACATCTTCTTACTGAATTAAGCTTTTTCTCAAGATTAGCTTTAGCATTTCATTTTTTTTGGAATTTTTCCACCTTTTTTGACATTGTTGTTGTTATTCAACTTAATTGAAACCATTCCTACTTT
>NC_045741.1:27219572-27219700 GCF_008692095.1 Etheostoma spectabile
TCTCACTACGTCAACATCTTCTTACTGATTTAAGCAATTTATCCTTTTTAGCTTTAGCATTTCTTTACCACTTTTTTACATTAGTAGTGTTATTAAACTTAGTTGAAACCATTCCTACTTTTTTCCAC
>NC_045741.1:27219710-27219844 GCF_008692095.1 Etheostoma spectabile
TCAAAACTTCAACATCTTCTTACTGATTTAAGCTTTTTCTACAGTTTAGCTTTAACATTTCAGCTATTCAGCATTCCCACGCATTTTCTGCAGGAAATGCATTTTCTAGTTCTGGAATTGGTGTCCCTCATATC
>NC_045741.1:27219854-27223310 GCF_008692095.1 Etheostoma spectabile
TGTCAACGCCCGGTGGTCTGTTTCCAGAACAAACTTCCGTCCTAGCAAGTAATAGCGAAGAGAGTCCAATGCCCACTTATTTGCAAGGCATTCTTTCTCCACAACTGAGTACCTTTCTTCATGTCTGTTGAGTTTCCGGCTGATGTACAACACGGGCTGAAGACCACCTGGCTCTCCTTGTAACAACGCGGCCCCGACCCCAAGTTCAGATGAGTCAGTCTGAAGAATGAACGGTTGTTGGAAATCAGGACTTTTCAACACAGGTTCCGTACACAGAGCACGCTTCAGCACCTGGAATGCCTCCTCACACTCCCCTGTCCATTGAACCTTGTTGGGCTGGCTCTTCCTCGTCAGGTTGGTAAGAGGAACGGAGAGGGTAGAGAATCCAGGGACAAAACGCCTATACCAACCCACCAAGCCCAGAATCGACTTGACGTGTGACTTAGTGCGAGGTCTGTCAGCTGACAAGATAGCATCCACCTTGCCAACTTGAGGTCTAATCACGCCCTTGCCAAGCACATAACCCAGATACAGTGCTTCTTGCTTGGCAAGTGCACATTTGTCCGGTCGGATGGTCAGGCCCGCATCACCAATCCTCCCCAACACTTCCTTCATATGACACAGGTGCTCCTCCCAGCTGGAACTATAGACCACCACATCATCTAGGTAGGCCGCAGCATAGGAGCCTGTGCCCGTCAGCAACCTGTCCATCTTCTGAAACGTTGCAGGGGCCCCATGAAGGCCAAAGGGAAGCACTGTAAACTGGAAGTGTCCAAAAGGGGTTTTGAATGCCGTCACCTCCTTGCTCTCTTCGGTGAGTGGGATCTGCCAGTACCCCTTACATAGGTCCAGCGTACTGATGAAGTTAGCACTGCCCAGTCTCTCAATGAGATCATCAACCCTGGGCATGGGGTACAGGTCCAACCTACTAACCCCATTGACTTTTCTGAGGTCCAAACAGAATCTTAGCGTTGAATCTTTCTTTGGCACCAGAATTATTGGGCTGCTCCATTCACTGACAGAAGGCTCTATCACCCCCATCTCCCTCATCATATCCAGCTCTCTCTTCAACACTGGCAAAAGACGCTCCGGAACTCTGTACATCGGTTGGCGAAGAGGGGTTGGATCCTTTAAAGCGATGTGATGGCATACCACCTCGGTCCTTCCAGGTGTATGTAGAAAAAGGTCTAGAGGCAAGATGTCCAGGAGCACGTTCCTCCTCCCATCGGACAGGTGGTTGAGATCCAGTTGCTTCCCCTCCTCTTCAGCAGGTAGATATTGTTCCACCAAATCCTCCTCTTCCTCCACAGCTCAAACAAAGAGAGAATGGGGTGCAGACACCCCCGGAACCGACCGTGGGACCCATTTCTTCAGCATATTAATGTGAAATGTTTGAAGCTGTTGTTTCCGCTGAGGCATGACGATCTGGTAAGTCACCTCACCCATCTTCTGCTTTACCTCATAAGGGCCTTGCCATTTTGCCAGCAATTTATTTTCTGATGTTGGCAAAAGTAACAATACCCGATCACCCACAGCAAAACTCCTTGTCCTGGCCGACCGGTCATACCACTGCTTCTGTTTAGCCTGGGATGTCAGGAGATTGTCACGAGCCATGGATGTGGTTTTCATAAGTTGTTCCCGCATCTTCAAGACAAAGGAAACAATGTTCATAGACTCTGGTGGACCTGACTCCTCCCACATTTCACATAGAACATCCAGAGGACCTCTGACCTGATGACCATAAATGAGCTCAAAGGGAGAAAATCCTGTTGAACTCTGGGGCACTTCACGGTATGCAAAAAGCAAAAATGGAAGCCACTTGTCCCAGTCCTTTCCTGTGTCTGACACAAACTTTTTAAGCATACCAATCAAAGTTTTATTGAATCGCTCAACAAGTCCATCAGTCTGAGGGTGGTAAGGGGTGGTTCTCACTCTCTTAATACCTAACAGCTGATAAACTTGAGAAAGTATACGGCTCATAAAATTTGTACCTTGATCGTAAGGACTTCTCTGGGAATTCCTACTTGGCTGAAAAACTTAAGCAACGCTGTAGCTACCTGTTTAGCTGTTACTTCTCTTAAGGGGTAGGCTTCAGGATATCTAGTAGCATAATCACAAATGACTAAAATAAACTTGTTGCCCGTCTGACTTCTTTCTACTGGACCAACAATATCTACACCTACCCTCTCAAAGGGAGTGGAAATGACAGGGAGTGGAATAAGGGGTGCGGGAGCTGTATGTTTTCCAGCGGTGAGCTGACACTCTGGGCACGTTTTACAGTAGTTTTGAACCTGGGTATACATTCCTGGCCAGTAAAACCTCTTACTAATTCGCATGAAAGTCTTCATGAAACCCAAATGACCAGCCCACGGAACAGTATGACCTACCCTGAGCACCTCAGCCCTCGATACCTCAGGGAGAACCAGCTGTTTCCCATACTCTGACTGCCTGTACAACGTACCATTTTCAACCACAAAACGCTCAGCAAATGGACCATGACTAGTCTCTGCATTTTTAAAGCAACCCGCTAGTGTGGGATCATTTTTCTGGTGAACTGCAAGGTCACAGGGAAAGGAAACATCTTTCTCAGCTAGCTCCGGAGCCTCAACATCCTGCTCAGGCTGTTCAGCTGACTGTGTTAACCCTGCCCACACCTGCTCTCTGCGTGACTCCAACCTATCATCCTGTGTGACTCCTGACACTGCTTCTATCTGCTCCTCATGAAATGGCAGAAGCCGAAATGTGTCAACCGGGTCTGGAATGTGCTCAGAGTGCATGTGGCAGTCTGTATCCATTATTTGCTTCTTTGCAGTAACTGCCTCCAAAACAGAATCCCCTACACCCCCTGATGTAGGCTCGAGCCATGCCGGCAGTTGCACGGCCGAGACAGGTCTAACTGACTGTAGCACTCTCGAATGCGACCCAACCCCAGGATCCCCTAACCCTGGTGAAGGTGAGAGTTCCTTTGCCTTAGATCTAGTGATAACACCACACAACTTCCCCCTACACTCTTAAATCAAGTCCAAAAGAATGGGAAAATCTGTTCCTAATAACACCGGATATGGCAACTCAGAAGTTACCCCTACTTTAATGAGGTAAGGTTGGTTGTGTACCTCCAAATACACCTCTGCTGTGGGCACCTCAGAACTGTGGCCATGAACACAAACAACTGGTTCTGTCTCCTCTATATTCCACAGCTCTCGTTGCACAAACTTGGCCTGGACAAGAGATTGGGTACAACCTGTGTCTAGCAAAGCAGTTAGGGACCTACCATTCACCCGGACTTCAACAGTTAGCGAATTAGATGACTCTGAAAGAAGTGCAACCTTAGGTCTTGGTACATAACACAGGTTTATAGCTTTGGGCTTTTTAACCGGACAAAAGGGGCGTGTATGGCCTGCCTCACCACAGCTGTAACACACTACCTCTGCTTTGCGACCCGACCAAACCCTGTGG
>NC_045741.1:27223392-27224340 GCF_008692095.1 Etheostoma spectabile
TCAGACTTACCCCTTTGGAGTCTGCGTTGTCCTGCGTAATGGTGCGATCCCGGTCCCCTGTGAGCAGACACATAGGCATCCACCAGATTAGCAGCCATTGCTGCAGAAGTCGGATCACGCTCCTTGGCCCAGGCTGTCACTTCTGGATAAAGCACCTTCAAGTACTGCTCCAGAACCATTGTCTCCATCATGTCCTCTTTACTGCAGGTGTCGTACTGGACCCACTTGCAAAAAGAGTCTTTGAGTCAAGTATACAGTTCTTGGGGGGACTCATCAGCCGGTGTGTCATAAGAGCGGAAACGTTGACGGTAAGTTTCTCTGTTGATTTCATACTTTTTCAGCACTGCAGCTTTCAATAAATCATAATTTTTTGTATCTGCTGGATTCATTGCCACAAAGGCCCCTCTGGCCTTACCAGTCAAAAGTGGGATCAACCGCACCGCCCACTCTCGCCGTGGCCAGTCATAGACCTCAGCCAACCTCTCAAACGTAGTGATGAAATGTTCAACGTCATCACAATCTTCAAGTCGTTGCAGCTTCGGCTCTCCCTTCAGTGCCCCAGCTGGTAGTACAGGTTGATGACGACCCCTGGCAGCCTCAAGGTCCAACTGAAGTTGTGTGACTTGGTGAGTCAACACACCGTATTTCTGTTCCTGTTTTGCAGCTTCCTTTTCTTGTCTTTTATCTCTCTCCATTTGCAGATGCATGAAATTCTCAAACATATTGGCCAAGGAGACCAGACCAGATTCAACAGATGAACCAGGTTGTTCTCTTGACTGGAAGCCATCTTCAATCCCTCCAATGGCCCCTTCTTCCACTTCAACCTCCATCTGCTGCTGTTGGAGCTTTTTAGGAGGCATTTTCCAGCTTGTTTTAACTTCTGACACCACATGTAATGTTTAGCCCCATAGTGGAAGAAGGAGAAATGGACTCTGGAGTTCTCCACCT
>NC_045741.1:27224365-27249952 GCF_008692095.1 Etheostoma spectabile
GACCTGGTGACTTGATTTATTTTCACGCAGACAAGAATTGCCGCATTGCCAGAATGCTTATTGAAAAATAATGAAAAATAAACAAACATGAAACTAAATACTAAATAGAAATTACTATCACCAACTAATATCAAACAAAATGATAAAAAGGCTAAATCAGGCCCGGACTGTTTGGGCCCTAGCAACTGCACTCTACTGGCCAAAGTCGTTCTCCTCGCGAGAAGCCTCAGCCTCTTTCCTTTATAGCAGAGCCCCTCCTACAAGACAAACCAAAGTTAATGGAAATCAATCAAACCCTATTGTGTTACTTCAGCATTCCCAAACCTTTATGGCACATGACTAAACGCTATATCAACGATAACATAAAAATGAAATGTTACATGCGAACAAGTTCTCACAACAAAACTCTAGACATTCTGTACACCCCTCTGGACTGGCTGACACTTGGGCCATTCAGATCTTCCCTCTATAAATTACTCCAGAATCTATCACTTCCTGTTTGCCAATCCAACCCCTGCTTGCAATGAGAACAGGTGAATGAAACTAAAATAAATAACTTGAAACTGAATTGTATGTGTTGCTTTTATCCAAACATAATTCCTAGTCGTTTGACAAGTACTAAATAAAATGACAAACCCATTGCTAGCTTACACTAACCATTCCCATTACTGGACATACAAAGGTTAGTCTAGCCTGATACACATGCTACCCCGATTTACATGAAGGCATGGGCTAGCCCATGACAGGCATCAACATTCAGTTTGTCAAGTAGGGGAGAGCGGGACAGTTGAAACACTTTTAATTAAACGTAATTAACAAAGCGGTCTTATCACACTGAAAGCTGTATTTTGTCACTAGCAACCTACACGTGTCATCTGTCAAATCAGTTGGATTTTAGCTTTGAAAAACCGTTCAGGGTTATTGCAGCAGAGTGGGACGTGCGTAATGTTTCATCTGTCCCTCTGGACGGGACGAATGAAACAGATGCGGGGACAATAGAAACATACAGTTTAAGTCATATAACCTTCAACAACTTTAATATTTTACTGTATATCATGGATGGTACTTCCAAAAGGTGTTATTATAGATAGATGTTGCAGGTCTACGCGTCTTTGTGAAGTCGTTAAAAACAATTGCCATCATCCTGAAGCGCGTATGAAGCGGTATTGAAATATCATGACTTGGATGATTGTGCTATTTTTGTAGTAGAACAGTAAGTTTTTCTATTTATATCATGTTTCTATTGTAGAATGTCATTTCAGTAGGTTTTTACATGGGTTATACACTGGACATCCAAATAACGCGCCCCACCTTCCGTCTCCATAGGATAACATGGGAAAACTCGACCCCCCCACCTGGTGGGCTCAAATTTTTCATCTGTCTAAAACTGCTTTTCCATGTCTCACCTCCATAAATAATTGTTATGAACACAGATATTTGTGCATTCTTAAAATCCATGGAGTTCCAGCCAGGTCGGGGACAGTTGAAACAGCTGTTTCAACCGTCCCGACACGGACATATGACATTACAGCCTGTTTTGCTTCTCATGTAAACAAGCATGAAATATGAAAGTCTGGATTGTGGAGAACACTGACTGGTCTACCGAATAAGCATGTAGTCAAACCTTTAAATGAAAAACCCTCGTTAATAATCAAAACAATTTGACCGCTAATGAAGTTTACTTTTGACCATCAAAACGCGTTTATCGGCTGTAACTCCGTGATAAGAAATAACAGGAAGATATTTAGCTGATGGTTGAGGTTAACATGATCTATGTTCAGACAAGGAAGTCTGTCTATCATCATCGCACTCGGAGAAAACTGGAATGTTTCATCGTCCCGCGTTTCAATTGTCCGGCTCTCCCCTACATCTTCTAAGACAAACGTTGAGTCATCGTGTGTCCAATATGTCTGTGTGGTTCTTGTATTGAAGACACAAGGACTGGAACGATACTTGAAGTAGCGGAAGCACGTTGTGTGATGCATGGGATACGACCTGTGCGATTCATTTCACAGATGAATGCCTTTTTGTCTTCACCACTCATCGCTGCGAAGGAGGGATACTTGGTGATGTCATGAGCTTCACTTTTACAGACGGAGCAAGGTGATTTTGGTTTACTATTGTTTCTTGTTTTCTCCTGAGCAAAACTTTTTTTTTGTGTGTTTTGTGTTGAGAGCTTTGGCTCTTTTGGTGATCTTTTGGTGATCTGTGGCCTTGAAATTATCAGCAATGGAGAGCAATAGGGTTACAGGCTATCTGTGACTCTTGCTCAGGAACTTTGTGAAGCATGCAAGATCTGGATAGCTTCCGATGTGTCAAGTTCCTCTACAACAATTTGACTCCACTTTTGCACAATCCATTCTGGTAGTGTTTTTGAGCACTTGTGGTTTTCCTCACAATCGTGAAGGATGCTAGTCCTTTGACGTGTGGGATTGCTCAGTGCAGCCTTGGAGGCCATTACAGACTATGCACCCGCTATGTAGCCTGATTACGCTGGTCATGTGGGCTGGAACCGGCACGTTTGATTTACAAGTGAATAAATCTAATTGGCAGTTTCATACATGATGTATAAAATTGCCAATTAGATTCACTATATCCATTACAGTGTTTCCCCTATTCATTTTAAGAAGTGCTCCGCTGTGAGTCCACCAACAAGCCAAATGTCTGTGGAGAGTTCAATTGTCTGTAAAATAGCAGAACAGTATTATCTAGTAAAGTCAGTTGAAACAGGTGAAGCTAATGCTGTTGGAACCTACCGGTTACAAACAGGCTTGCTAGTGATCAACAAGGTAACATGCTGCAGATCTGGTGTTATTAGCCGAGCTGGACAGAGAAAAGATCAGCAATGCTGTTCCAAGGTGTTTGGCGGCATCTGCCATTCCTCCAGGATTTGTACTCCTCCAGGACACTGAGGCAGGCAGGAAAGATTGTAGTTTTCCCTCTCACTGTTTAACCCTTCCCCCTGCGGCCATCAGTACCAAAACCTGACCACATCATAACAGTTTCTTCCCCTCTGCAGTCAGGCCCTGAACCCCCACTGACCATGATCTCTAACCATCAGCATTTTAGCAAGTTCTTGTGTGACATGCCAGCTAGCATTCGATGGCCAGGTGGATAACGCCTTGTCCCCCCTCACAAGCCGCGGGTCATCTGTATTTATAAAGAGTGGACATGAAGCAACGAAAAGGTCTCCTTCAGAGCTCTGAACTTATGGCCTGAACACAAAGGATGAGGGTGGGTGACTTTGGAGGCAGGCTTTAGGCTGCCAATCAGAAGTTAGATACAACAGGATGACCTATGTTTTTTTCTACTGAAAACATTTTGTTTACTTTTGATTGGGTGGCGGCAAGACGTACAGTCCCTAGCTTCAGCCGGCTAACTAGAACTAAACTAAAATGGAATTGAACAGTCAGAACTAAAATAAAATAAACTAATTGAAAATTCAAAACTATAATAACCTAAGTTTACGCTATGTGGATCGCATTTAACTTCTCTGAACCGAATTTTCGTGAAACTGGTGGTGATAAAGCTGCTGACAGATCACACCTTGTAGGACTGTGTGATTTATGACAAGCAGGTAGGCTGAGATTTGTCAGTCATAATCATTAGAAAACATTGGGAGTCATTCCCCGGAGTCCTTCTGTTCTTTTTCCCCAGCATGTTTCGCGCAGGGAGGCTCCAAAAATCAGGGTAGCAGCTGTCGCCATGGTCCCGCTACAGTCCTGCGATGCCATGTTACCTCCTACCACACTCTGCTACGCCCAGCTACGTCCTGCTGTGCCTTGTAACGCCCACAGTGCACTGCTATGCTACAAAGAATACTACAAACAAACTACTTTAATTTATTTTTTGTGACTGTTACCGCCACTCTTTCTAATCCCAACGGGTCGTCAGACACCGCCTACCAAGAGCATGGTCTGTCCGAGGTTTCTGCCTAAAAGGAGTTTTTCCTCGCCACTGTCGCACTTGCCTCTGGAGGAGACTACTAGAACTGTTGGGTCCTTGTAAATTCTGGAATGTGGTCTAGACCTGCTCTATCTGTAAAGTGTCTGAGATAACGTTGTTATGAATGATACTATAAATAAAATGAATTGAATTGATTGAATTAAATGTGAAGCACAGGGGTCAGAGTTCAACTAATGTCTTTACAGGGTCATTATTTTATATTTTTCAACCTGGACCCCATTTTCCGTACTGGTGTCTGAGTGACTAATGTGAACAAAAATCTTTGAAATTGGTCCAATATTAGCCAGAACGTTGTACACACTAGCTGGGAACCAGACTGCATGTAATCATATAGGGCAAATGTGCATTGTCCATTTCCATCCACTAAAATACTGTTTTTACCAGTGACAGGCTCAGATTATTCTGAGAATATTATGGAAAGGATCCCTGCAGAGATGGACCTGTTTGGAAAAGACTATATTTCTTAAACCAGAAACAGCCCTGAATAACACCATCTCCAAACCCACCAGATTCCATTTCAATTCAATTCAATTCATTCAATTCAATTCAATTCAATTCAATCAATTCAATTCAATCAATTTTATTTATAGTATCATCTAACAGAGTTATCTCAGACACTTTACAGATAGACCACACTCCAGAATTTACAAGGACCCAACAGTTCTAATAGTTCCTCCAGAGCAAGCAACAGTGCGATTTAATAAACAATACTGTAGTTGTATAGAGTAGGAATAAAAGCTCATTAATCATATACCTCCATCCCGCCTTCATCAATAACAATTAAGCTTTCTCATAGTTACATCTGTATCTAGAATTAACAGACAGTTTTCTGGTATTATCAGAAAAATTCTGGTCAGTCATAATAAGAACCTTGTAGTTTTCTCTTCGTTGAATGCAAAGCGCTCACTTAAAAGAAAGCAAACACAACATTTTCACAAAATAAGAAAATTCAACACTAACAAGAGAAATTAGATAAGATGATACTTTATTCATCCACAGCGGGGAATTCCCTGTTTACAGAACAATCAGCTCATTCAGAGTTTTATTTAGTTTAATTAAAGCGGTTTTATTTCATTGGAACATAATAGATGATAGTGAGTTAATAAGAATCTGATATGATATGAGATACATCGCGTAAAAAAAGTACAAAATATAAAGTTAAATCATGAATTAAAATATATATGTAAAACTGCTACATTTCAGTAATCATTCTACATAACTGTCATTGTATGAGTCCGGTACCACCGTAATCTTATAAATAAGATCTAAACCCAGAACTTGTAACCCTCTTACCCTGATTATACTTTTCATTTTGGCTTATGGCCTTTTTCTAACGCAGAATATGCTATATTTGGTGATATATAACCTAGCAAGCTAACATGACATGATACAGAGTTGCTTTAAATCAGCATAGTATTCCTTTAAGTATGAAATTAAGCAATCCATTACAAAATCAGTAAATTCCTGTACAAAAATAAACATTTGTTATAAAAAAAAGCAGACATTTGTTTAGAAAAATACCGATTTGTACTTTGTTTGTGAGGTACATGACTTTAGTGCATTGTATTTCTTTAATCAATCACAATGCTAACTGATTCTCAACTTGGCACCAGATTTGGTTCACCAACCCTGTATGTGCAGATCTCCAGCTGCAAGAAAAAAATCTTGTGGGGTGATGTTGTAAGAGCTCATAACAACATTTGTGTTAGGTGTGAGGCTAGTAATTATTAATAAGTAAGTGAGATGGCAAAGTACAACCAAATTCTGCAAAAGAGGTAGCATTCTCATTTTAAGCCAATCCCGATGTTTTACTAACCCTCCCTAAATAGTTTACAATGTTAGCTATCTTAAACAGTTCATTATGTTTATAGTATGGTCACATGATCAAAATATCCACCGCAGTCACGTGTTATGGTCACATGTTTAAACGCGGCAATGTGCGACAGTCTGTGTCGTTTTAGGAATCACTGGCAATCAACCTATTCTGTTGTTTAGGATGAAGAAGGTGGCTCTAAGTTCTCTGTTTTCTCAGGATTATAATTCAAATGTCACTCAATTTAATTTGCTTTGAATATGTAATACATAAATAAGAGGATTTTGTCAATGTTTTCAAGTTTTTATTTAATTTGTTTTCCAACATTGTTTCTAGTTTGAATTGTAATTTCAAAGTCTCAGGCGTTTGTACGCTTTCAGTGGGAACCAATGGCCTTCGAGCTGTGAGCTTTAGTAAAACGTAACATAATAATTGTGCTCCTCTCACATCCATTGGATGTGAGAGGAGCTCTTTGGAGGTGCTACTCTGTTCCTCCTCTTCAGTTTGCCCTTCTTCTACGCAGGAACACCCAGGTGATATCATTTAGCTCAATGTCCCCTGTGTGTCTGTCTGCCGTCCCCTGCTGGCCTGTAGAGTATGACAGAACACAGAGGTGACTTTCTGCATCACTCCAGTGGTTTCCAACCTCTTTCCTAAGTGACCTTTCTATAAACTATTGTTAAGTAGAAAGTCAATAACTGATTAGTGACTACTTCTCAAGCATCTTGGAGTAGGTCAATGAGAGAAAATTAGTCTAAGTATGTCAGGTTTTAAAGCTGTTTCTAGGTTCTACGTTTAAAGAGAAACCGAAGAAGATGAGTGCAAGAGGGGATGATTTTATCTCTAATCATATAATTTATCATTGAAGAGATTATGAAGTCGTCACTACTAAATTTCAAGCTTTCGAGAGGCATTTCATAACATAACAAGGGCTGCATGAACAGTGTTTAATTAAAGCAATGATCATCAGGTAAGTTATTAAAAATCTAGGTCACGTGCCAACTGATATCATTGGCCATCACGGCCATTTGTGCTACATGTTAAGGTTTATTGGTAAAACGGTCATCAAGAAGAAATACCCCTCTAATGTAAAAGTAAATAATATTATTTAGTAACAATATTGCTTGTTTGTGGTGGTGATTTCCAAAATGCTGTGATCAATGTTGGTTCTTAAATGTCTGTCGCTAACGGTTATTTGGCTGTGTGAACGCTGTCATGATGTGTTTACATAATAGTTGGTTTAAAAGGTTTTCTTACACCCCTTAAAATTAGAAGGCCATCAAACCCGAGGTTGAGGACCAGTTGTCTAAACAACACGCATGTGTCCATACCTATAGTAGAAGTAAGAGCCACGTTCACCAGCAGCAAAGTCAGCAGCAGGACAACCGCTTTGATGATAAAAGGCCTCGAATCTGATCAACATGGAGAGTTATCACACACAACATCATGATCCAACAAATCCCATTTAACACAAACTGTGGGGACCTGAAATCTAAAATCACTTTAACATGTACACGGATCGCTTACACTATCACACTTATAAGTTAAAAGTTATTAGTATCCTTGCTCAGCCTCTTTTTACCTGTGGCATGTAAACAAAGAGGTGTGACAAAGAGAGAGAGAGAGAGTGAAGAAGAGGGAGAGAGATAATATTGGCTAGTCTGATCATATTACCATTCTGATTAATAGCAGGTGGGTGAAACAATACATTAACAAGGATATATGTTTACTTTATCTAAAATATGAACCTGCAGAGCTGCTGTCGGACAGCTTTAATAGTGTCTTGAGAAACAGCAATTTTAGATGGATTATTTCAGAAGCTATAAAAATCTAGTTCTGTTTCCTCTGTCAAGTTATAACTGCAGTTTAGCGTCTGACAGGAGATAGAAGCAGACATGCATTTCGGTAGGCAGCTCACAAGGCAGTAAGAGTTATGCATTTTGGCAAGCAGGTATTCGAAAGGCAGACAGGTATTTTGGTCATACAGATGTCATACCTGTGCCTTGTCACTGATGAGCTTGAACAGATGAGATTCAGGATAGAGGAATGGGATATGACACTGCACACTCCCTCAAAGTAGATCCAACTGAACACAGTCTGAGCTGATCATCCACACAGATCGGACTGAGGACTCTTTCTTCCATCCTACGGAAACAGGAGAAAGACAGCCCAGCTCTCTGCACGCAACAGCTCCTACCTCTGTGATCAAGCCAGAACAATCACTGGTCTCCAGTCTCCCTGATGTTTCACCTCCAGTGACCTGTACAACGACCGATTCCTCCCACCAACCTGACGGGTTCTGAATAGAACAAGAGAGTTGTCTGGAAAGAGTAAAGTAAATTGAACAGAAATTAACCAAATCAAAGCTGCTCTTCTTCTACTGAGCAGGTGAGTCCAACAGCTTTTCCAGATGAGCATGGTTTCTATCTGACGAGTTTACAGTCCCGGAGAGCCACGTCATTTGCCACCAACTGGAACTCTTTGGTCCTCATTGGACCCTCCACTTCTCAAAGAGCATCCCTGGAGGATGAAGGAGCCCACAGCCAAGTTCCTACAGACAACCTCTGCATCCTGCTGGTCAAAGTCAGCTTCACACACTGAGGACCACCTCTGGGTCTTCACCTCCAGTCTGCCTGAGCACAGACTGGTCCCATTAACAACCTGACAGAGTCTGATAGATAGAGTGATAGAAGATAAATTAGAAAGCGATAAAAGACACAAACAAAACAGTGTTGCCATAAAACAGTACAATGGCAACGTGAGTTTACCATTAAAAACAGAAAACATGGAGTCAGGATCAGCTGGAGAGAGATAGCAGCTTAAAGGGTAGCTCTTGCCAACCTAACCAATTAATTGTGTATATAGTTCCAACGATTTCTATTTTGTGTGCTCGTCAGAGTTCTTAACACAGACGGTTACAAGAGCGAGCAGAGCACAACGCAGCGATACTGATGCCGCAGAGGAACTACTGGAGGAACAGAAAACTACTTTCAACAAGTGGGAATCGAAAACGACAAAAGCTAACTGGGATTCATGCTCATTGAGCATCTGACTGCAAGCCTTGGCGCCGTCAGATCTGACGTGAACAATCTAAAAACTACCATGAAAGAAAGAAGAAGTCCCTTGACAGCCATGGCCAGCTTTTCAAGTGCTGGAGGCGAAGCTGCAGACACAGAGGACAGACACCAAATCTGAATATCTGCATCGTCAGGTTAAAGGAGGGGGTGGAAGGTCTAAAGGGAAAATGTGACTTTGCATTACTACAGGATTGCTATAGGCCGATACAGTTATCTTATAGATTTTTATCATGCAATTGCATCTCCTCAGCAAGCTCAAAAACAAAGGGAGTAGCCATTGTTGTCGAAAGATTCCCTCTTTAGCGTCATCATGTTTTTGATGACAATTTCTATAATACGCTCACCAATCAAGCGTGGAGTTAATGGACTATTCTTTTGTTGTTGGTGCGGACTTCAATGCTGTGTGGGACCTAAACATTGAAAGGTCAAACATAAAGGCCTCTTGGGTTCAGGTTTAGGCTCCAAATGCTTTGAAATCATGGGCCAGCAGCTGGGGGTTATGGACATTTGGGTGCAGTTAATCTCACCTGTAAGGGTTATTCCTTTTTCTTAGGTAGAATCATTTTTTCTCCAGAAGAGACTTTCTTTTTGCATCCCTCAGTTGTATTATTCTAAAGTGGTGTTACTTCCAATTGCATTATATGACCATAAAGGGGTTGAGCTCCACCCCCTTGGCCAATGTGTTGTAGGTGGCGTTTAATACTTATTTACTGAAAAATTAATCCTATAGACCCTTTGCAAACATGTGAACGCATTATAACAAATTTTAAAGTTTGTTGCAGAATTCCTGATATTTGCAGAAAATATGTTGGCTTGGTAAACTAACCATGGAAAGCAAACTTGTAGTACTCTTGACAGCCATGGCCACGCTTTCCAAGTGATTTAATTTTAAGTGTCACATCAATCAAGTACAAAATCAGTTTTCTACCATCTTAAAAATATTTCTAAATTAGGGGCTTACTGTCAAAGAAGACTGAAAAATTGATTCACGCAATATACAAAGTAGATTAGATTCCGTAACGGTCTGTTCACGGCAGCCGAAATCAGCTGTGCAGTGACTACAAAATACTACTTACTTCTTACTAAATATACTGGACAAAGAAGTTTGAAACATATTACACCTTTATTTAGACTTGCACTGGCTCCCAGTAAAGGCTAGAATTTATTTTAAGATTCTACTCCTAGTATATAAAGCTCTCAATGGCCTGCACCTCAGTATGCTCATGGATATGAACAGCCGAGAACCCTCAGATCCACAGGCTGTGGTCTGTTAACCATCCCTCTCTGTAACTCGAGAGCAGGGGAGGTGGTTTTTTGTATTTATGCCCCAATGATATGGAACACCCTGCCAGTGGAACTGAGAGAGGCATCCACACTGAACACTGAAAAAAGGCTAAAAACCTTTCTTTTTACAAAAGTCATGAATACCGAGTTTGTCGCTGGTGTGTGTTTGTGCATGCGTGTTCAACACATTTTTTGTATATATTTTACTCTGTATAACCAAACAAAGTATTATTTTATGTTGCTTTTGCACGAAGCACGTTGTGTTACAATAACTTGTATGAGATGTGCTATAGAAATAATGTTTGTTTGATCGATATTTTTTGAGCCACTGTCGCTGCTTAGCACCACTCAAGAAATCGGGATTTGTTTAAAAATGCAAACAAGCCAGTGTTTTTATTCTATCCCAGTATAAATTACTCACAGTGTTGTGGACATAGGTCTGGCAATGCAAGACTAAGGATGGGCTGACCTGAGCAGGTGAGATCCAGGATGTAGGAAGAGGAAAATGAGGCTGCACACTCCCTCAGCTAGATCCAGACTGAACACAGTCAGAACAGATCCTCCACATGATATGATCGAGGACTGTTTTCTCTGTTCTACAGAAACAGCAGAGCCACAGTCCAACTCTTGCGGCAACAGCTGCTGTATTTGGGGTCCAGACAGATTTAAGTCAGACACTGGTCTCCATTCGCCCTGATGTTCCCCGTCAGTGTTCCTGCACAGCGGCTGACTCCCTTCAACCTGAGGTTCTGAACACAAACAATAGTGTCATCAGTAAAAGAATAAAGTGAATTTCATTAGAACATAAATAAATGAATCAAATTAAAGCTGTCCTCTTCAACCTGAGCAGGTGAGTCCAACAGCTTTTCCAGGTGAGCAGGTGACGTTTCCATCTGAGCCTAAACTTCACAAGTCCAGGAGAGCAGCCTCATTCCCTCCACACTGGAACTCTTTGGTCCTTATTGGAGCCTCACTTCTCCATAGAGCGCCCCCTGGATGACTGAAGGATTCCCACAGCCAAGTTCCCTACAGACACCTTTGCATCCTGCTGGTCAAAGTCGCTTCACACACTGAGGACCATCTCTGGGGAGACTGATATTCTTCACCTCCAGTCTGCCTGAGCACAGACTGGTCCCATTCACCAGCCTGACAGAGTTGGAGAGGTGATAGAATATCAAATACAGAGACAAAAAAGGTACCAAACACCAAATAAAACAAATGATTCAAATGGACTCAGCACAGTCCAAATAAGTTCATAATTAACAGCAAAACATATCCTACATCTGCACAGAATCCCTTTACATTTATACCATGATCTGGGGAGTACTCGATTCTGAATGGCTGCAGGGTATCTAAAAAAAAATGTTATAGGACACCTACAAGAGGAGTCCTATAACGATTGTAAAAATTGTTTTTCAATGATTTAAAAATATACTTGGCAAGTGACCAGGGTGTAGCGGGTTAATGCCCTTGGTGTCCATTGTCAGGTATTTATGAAATTCGGCGGAGGTAACCGTCCTCCCATCGCATTACCTGACAATGAACACTTGTTGGGCATTAACTGTTTCTTAATACACTCAATTTATTTCCATTTTTGAACACTTTACACTTCTTTTTAAACAATAATACGGTTTAATCATCTGAAGTTTTCTCTATTCATTCCTTTTGGCTATGTACTCCACAATATTTCTCTCCATACAGACAAGTTTAAAAGAGTTCACTATTTCTTGTTTGTCTGTAAACCAGAATAAAATCTAGAAAATGAACCCTAAATCTAAAGAGATAAGGGCGGGACTCTCCTTTAAGGGGTGAAGGAAGCCACGTGGGAGTTGGATACTGTCAGGTCCCGAAGGAGTCCTTTCAGGCTGGTTGCTGGTTTGCCCAGGGGACAGACAGGTATGTTTCATATAAACAGATATGTATATTTATTTATGCATTCAGCTTTAATATCCTAGGGAGAGCAGCTCATCAGACTCCATTATGGCTGATGGAGACAGTCTGCTGCCATTCTAGTAGTGCGGTGTGTGTCAACCTGATTCATTACTTCCTTGATGTCACTGATGGGCTAGTCAGGATGAACAACAGTTCATTTTAGGATAGCTGACATCTGGCATGTGATTTTAGGCCCCAGCCGCTCTCTGTGTGTGCCATTCTCAAAATGTCTTTGCTAGGGAAACATGAAACTTTGAGCTAGCAAACCTGCAGCTAACTACTACTAGCCCACTGTATTTAGACACTCACTTGGAGGGCGAAAACCACAGTTTTGCCCAGCAGGACGCATAGTATATCATAGCCCTGTCTTCTTTAAGTCATACCTGGCTGCCTTCAATACCAATAATATGACTAAGAAAACAAACTGAGCCTGTCACATAACTTGTGACAGGCTGAAAATGGCAAGTTTAAAAAAAAAATTTGATTGCAACAAGGCAGGCCTGCTTTATTCTTTTGGGGAATAATTGCAAAGATTTGCAAAGACTATGTTTACAGCATTGCTAACTGGGATAATTGCGATCATTTAGGGGGATTGCTGTCATAAGTAAGTACGATGGGTTACCTGAGCAGGTGAGATCCAGGGGTAGTAAGAGAAGATGATGTTGCCACTCACTCAGAGCAGATCCCGACTCTACACAGTAAGACCTGATGTCCCACCCAGATCTGTATGAGAAATCTTTTCTCTGGCTACAGAACAGCAGAGCCGCAGTCACTCTGCAGGCAACAGCTGCTGTCCTCAGGTCCAGACAGAGTCCAAGTCATTCACTGGCCTCCATTCTCATGATGTTTCAGCTGCAGTGTTCCTGTGCAGCGACCTCCCTCAACCTGAAGACTCGAACAGAAAGAAGAAAGTCATCGGTAAAATCGGCTGAGTCTGCCAAAATGATTCTTAATTTTTTTCTCTATTTACCTTTTGAGTTGTGTTTTCCTCAGTCTGGAGTTCTGAGAAGAAAGTCAGAAGGTAAACATGTATAAAGCAGCACATTTGGATCACAGCTGTGGACAGAACAAACTTCACAGGTTGTTCTGTAGAGAATCTTCTAGCGGCTCAAAAACACCTCAGTAAACTACTGTTTGGGAGAATGTAAAGCCTTGCAAAGTGGAAAATGCAAGTGTTTATTCCTATGTAATTTTTCATTTATCTCTTGTCATATGGCAAATATATGTTAAAAATAAAACTAAAAAACACTGTTGTCATCCTGTGAAATGGTTTCAAATGTCAATTACATCATCCTGCACTCGAGGGCGTTTACTAATTAATGTCCAATTAAAATGTATATTAGTTTTTATGTCCTCGACCATGACACAAATCCTGCCTGATCTGGGTCAACAGCGAGCTAGCTAACAACAGCAGTGCAGAGGTTGTGACAGCGTTGAAACGCGCACACACACACACACACACACACACACAATTACGTTTATACCATTCACACACTGTTGCGGCTGCTGACAAAGTGTGGCTGAGCTCTAAGTCAATCTGGGAGACTTTGCTGATTTTCCGGCTCTGTGCCAACGTAGCACGGCATGCTACATGCAGATGAACGGAGCTAAGCTAGATGACAAGGACCAGGTGAATGGGTGAGCAGGCAGAATGGGGGGAAGCACAGTTTTCTGATGTACAGCCGGCTCTGCTGTCACTATGTTCATCCACTTGTCATCCAATCACTGAAGTTTGCTAAAGTGTGTTCCATCCCACAACTTTAAAGCGAATAAAAACCTGAGCTTAATGACGTCACATGTTGTTTTGTGGTCAATTGGTATAAGGAATAGATTGAGACATTTTAAGGTGTCCATTTATTTTCACACTGAATCGCACACATTGAAGCTAATATTTGCTAACAAAGTTTGCTAGCCAAATGGATTGTGGTGTCCACCTATAAATGATTATTACCGTAAGTGTAATAGTGCTTATGTGCCGGCTGATAGCGACATGTCAAGCTATAATAAGACAAGCATGACGCTATCAAAACAATATGGCTTGATCAGAGCCGTTTTGAAAATCAGCAAAGTTTTTCCTTTCATCTTTTATCATTCGATTTATCAGAAACAAAAACGGCACCCTGCACACCACACCCCGAGTCATCAAGAAGAAGGGAAGCAGTAGGTGATCACGCCCAGAGGGGGGCCGCCAGGTGTAGGACAACTGAAAAAATCCTGTGTTAATCTATCCACAAGACAGAACCGTTATGAACAGACCTGTTGGATGGAATAAAAGAGCACTGATTGGAAAGTTTGATTTATCTTCGATTGGTGGTAGCGGGGCAAGGCTAATTGGCTTGTCCGCTCAGGCCTAGTCTCACTTTGCCAGAACATCCACATGGCGGAGCGGAGGACGGTCTGGCCAATCCACATAGCCTTGCGGGAGAGGGAGAAAATGTGTTTGTTTATACCAATGTGCTGAAAGTTTGGGGAGGAGCTGCCCAGCAACAGGCTGTATTTGTAGCATTGATGATGTCATCATTGACCAGCCTGTCAGAAGTCAGAACAAGGAACGGGGGGGTCTTGATAGTGATTAGTCATGTTTGCTTTATGCATTTGAGGGGGAACTGGGGGGAGGTAGCATACCTCAGAAAAGGGTTCTTTAGAGAAGATAATATCTATTAACTTCCGGGGGTGCGGCTCTGTAGGACCAGGGGCCTGTTGCACAAAATAGGATAAGGTAGCGGAATATCAGTATTGGATGAATTTAGCTTGGACTTGGTGCACGAAACCAGATTGAATTAAGCCCAGCCAAGTCCATGGAGATTATTCTTTGCGGCTAGCCTGGTCCAGAGCAGGCTAACAGCCAGGCTAAGATTAATCCGGGTCTCATGTGTCAAATCAGCTGCGGCTCTGATCCGAAATAAACGTGTTTACAGTTATTGCGTTGTTTCTGCATGTGTTCTGCTTTATTTTTATTAACATGCATTAGCCTACTTTTCACTTTTGTTTCGCGAGTTTGATTTAAACCACTACAGTTGGTTAGATGTTAGAAATGGTTGCACTGGCACCGATCGGAGTGGGATTTTCCCGGTGGACGGTATATGTCAGGGACTGCCTGGTGGGCGCTGCTCAATCAAACCCTATTGTGTTACTTCAGCATTCCCAAACCTTTATGGCTACATGACTAAACGCTATATCAACGATAACATCAAAAATGAAATGTTACATGCTGAACAAGTTCTCACAACAAAACTCTAGACGGACTGTGGCTCTGCTGTTCTGTAGAACAGAGAAAACAGTCCTCGTCATATCAGTGTGGAGGATCGGTCGACTGTGTTCAGTCTGGATCTAGTCTGAGGGAGTGTGCAGCCTCATTTTCCTCTTCCTACATCCTGGATTCACTGCTAGGTCAGCCCATCCTTAGTCTTGCATGCCAGACCTATGTCCACACCTGTGGAGTAATTATACTGGGATAGAATAAAAACACTGGCTTGTTGCGATTTAAACAAATCCCAGTATTCTTGAGTGGTGCTAAGCAGCGACAGTGGCTCAACAAATATCGATCAAACAAACATTATTTATAGCAATTATTATACAGTTATTGTAAACAACGTGCTGTGCAAAAGCAACAAAAATAATACTTTGTTGGTTATACAGAGTAAAATAATACAAAAATGTGTTGAACAGCATGCACAAACACACACGCAGCGACAAACTCAGGTATTCATGACTTTTGTAAAAAGAAAGGTTTTTAGCCTTTTTTCAGTGTTCAGTGTGGATGCTCTCTCAGTTCCACTGGCAGGGTGTTCCATACATTGGGGCATAAATACAAAAAGCCACCTCCCCTGCTCGAGGTACAGAGAGGGTGGTTAACAGACCACCGCTGGGATCTGAGGGTTCTCGCTGTCATATCCAATGAGCATATGAGGTGCAAGGCCATTGAGAGCTTTATACTAGGATAGAATTAAAATAAATCTAGCCTTTACTGGGAGCCAGTGCAAGTCTAAATAAGGTGTAATATGTTCAAACTTCTTTGTTCCAGTAATATTTAGTAAGAAGTAAGTAGTATTTTGTAGTCACTGCACAGCTGATTTCGGGCTGCCGGTGAAACAGACCGTTACAGGAATCTAATCTACTGTTATATATGCTGAATCAATTTCAGTCTTCTTTTGACAGTAAGCCCCTTAATTTAGAAATATTTTAAGATGGTAGAAAACTGATTTTTGACTTGATTGATGTGACACTTAAAAATTAAATCACTTGGAAAGCGTGGCCATGGCTGTCAAGAGTACTACAAGAGTGCTTTCCATGGTAGTTTACCAAGCCACAATTATTTTCTGCAAATATCAGGAATTCTGCAACAAACTTATAAAATTGTTATAATGGCGTTGTCACATGTTTGCAAAGGGTCTATAGGATTAATTTTTCAGTAAAAGTATTAAAAACGCCACCTAACAACACATTGGCCAAGGGTGGTGGAGCTCAGAACCCCTTTGGTCATATAATGCAATTGGAAGTAACACCACTTAGAAAATACAACTGAGGGATGCAAAAAGAAAGTCTCTTCTGGAGAAAAAATGATGTCTACCTAAGAAAAAGGAATAACCTTACAGGTGAGTTAACTGCACGCCAAATGTCCATAACACCAAGCTGCTGGCCCATGATTTCAAAGCATTTGGAGCTAAACTGAACCAAAGGCCTTTATGTTGACCGTTCATGTTTAGGTCCACACAGCATTGAAGTCCGCACCAACAACAAAGAATAGTCCATTAACTCCCAGCATTTGATGGTGAGCGTATTATGAATTGTCATCAAAAACATTTGATGACGCTAAAGAGGGAGAATCCGTTCGACACATGGCTACCCTTTGTTTTTGAGCTTGCTGAGGAGGATGCAATTGCATGATAAAAATCTATAAGATAAACTGTATCGGCCTATAGCAAATCCTGTAGTAATGCAAAGAACATTTTCCCTTTAGAGCCTTCCACCCCTCTTTAACTGACGATGCGCAGATAGATTTGGTGTCTGTCCTCGTGTCTGCCAGCTTCGCCTCCAGCACTTGAAAAGCGTGGCCAGGCTGTCAAGGGTACTTCAGTTTCTTTTGTAGTTTTTAGATTGTTCACGTCAGATCTGACGGCGCCAAGGCTTGCAGTCAGAGATGCTAAATGAGCATGAATCGCAGTTAGTTTTGTCGTTTTCGATTCCACTTGTTGAAAAGTTTTCTGTTCCTCCAGTAGTTCCTCTGCAATGGCATCAGTATCGCTGCGTTGTGCTCTGCTCTTGTAACCGGTCTGTGTTAGTAACTCTGACGAGCACACAATAATAGAATATCGGGGTTGGAACTATATAACACAATTAATTGGTTAGGTTGGGCCAAGAGCTACACTTTACTGCTATCTCTCTCCAGCTGATCACATGACTCCATGTTTTCTGTTTTAATGGTAAACTCACGTTGCCATTGTACTGTTTATGGCAACACTGTTTTGTTGGTGTTTTATCGCTTCTAATTTATCTTCTATCATCTCTATCTATCAGACTCTGTCAGGTTGGAAATGGGACCAGTCTGTGCTCAGGCAGACTGGAGGTGAAGACCAGAGGTGGTCCCAGTGTGTGAAGCTGACTTGAGCCAGCAGGATGCAGAGGGTGTCTGTAGGGAACTTGGCTGGGGGCTCCTTCAGTCCTCCAGGGGATGTCTTGGAGAAGTGGAGGGTCCAATGAGGACCAAAGAGTTCCAGTGTGGTGGGAATGAGCGTGCTCTCCTGGACTGTAGAAGCTCGAGCTCAGAAGAAACAACTGCTCATCTGGAAAAGCTGTTGGACTCACCTGCTCAGGTAGAAAGAAGAGCAGCTTTGATTTGGTATTTCTGTTCAATTTACTTTACCTCTTCGCAGACAACTCTCTTGTTTCTATTCAGAAACCGTCAGGTTGGTGGGAGGAATCGGTCGTTGTACGGTCACTGGAGGTGAAACTCAGGGAGACTGGAGACCAGTGATTGTTTCTGGCTTGATCACAGGAGTAGGAGCTGTTGCGTGCAGAGAGCTGGGCTGTCTTTCTCCTGTCCGTTCTAGGATGGAAGAAAGAGTCCTCAGTCGATCGTGTGGATGATCAGCTCAGACTGTGTTCAGTTTGGATCTACTTTGAGGGAGTGTGCAGTGTCTATTCCCATTCCTCATACCTGAATTCATCTGTTCAGCTCATCAGTGACACAAGGCACAGGTATGACATCATGTTGACCAAAATACCTGTCTGCCTTTCGAAATACCTGCTTGCCAAATGCATAACTGCTTATCTGCCTTGGTGAGCTGCCTACCGAAATGCATGTCTGCCTGCCTATCTGCCTGTCAGACTGCTAAACTGCAGTTTAAACTTGACCGAGGAAACAGAACTAGATTTTATAGTTTGAAATAATCCATCTAAAATTGCTGTTCAAGACACTATTAAAGCTGTCCGACAGCAGCTCTGCTAGGTCATATTTTAGATAAAGTTAAACATATATTCCTTGTTAATGTATTGTTTCACCACTGCTATTAATCAGAAGGTAATATGATCAGACTAGCCCATATTATCTCTCTCCCTCTTCTTCACTCTCTCTCTCTTTGTCACACCTCTTTGTTTACATGCCACAGGTAAAAGAGCTGAGCAGAGGATACAATTAACTTTTTAACTTATAAGTGTGATAGGTGTAAGCGATCCGTGACATGTTAAAGTGATTTGAGTTCAGGTCCCCAGTTTGTGTTAAATGGGATTTGTTGGATTTCATGATGTTGTGTGTGATAACTCTCCAGGGTTTGATCAGATTCGAGGCCTTTTATCATCAAAGCGGTTGTCCGCTGCTGATTGCTGCTGGTGAACGTGCTCTTTACTTCTATATAAGGTATGGACACATGCGTGTTGTTTAGAAACTGGGCTCAACCTCGGGGTTTGATGGCCTTCTAATTTAAGGGGTGTAAGACAACCTTTAAACCAACTATTATAACACATCATGACAGCGTTCACACAGCCCAATAAACCGTTAGCGACAACATTAAGAACCAACATTGATCACAGCATTTTGGAAATCACCACCACAACAAGCAATATGTTACTAAATAATATTATTTACTTTTCATTTTAGAGGGGTATTTCTCTTGATGACCGTTTTACCAAAAAACCTTAACATGTAGCACAAAGTGGCCGTGATGGCGCCAATGATATCAGTTGGCACGGTGACCTAGATTTTTAATAACTTACTGATGATCATTGCTTTAATTAAACACTGTTCATGCCCTTGTTATGTTATGAAATGCCTTCGAAGCTTGAAATTTAGTAGTGACGACTATAATCTCTCAATGATAAAATTTAATGATTAGAGATAAAATTCATCCCCTCTTGCACTCATCTTCTTTCGGTTTCTCTTTAAACGTAGAACCTAGAAACAGCTTTAAAACCTGAATATTCTTAGACTAATTTTCTCTCATTGACCTACTCCAAGATGCTTGAGAAGTAGTCACTAACAGTTATATGACTTTTACTTAACAATGTTTATAGAAAAGGTCACTTAAGGAAAGAGGTTGGAAACCCCTGGAGTGATGCAGAAAGTCACCTCTGTGTCTGTCATATCTCTACAGGCCAGCAGGGGACGGCAGACAGACACACAGGAGGACATTGAGCTAAAAGATATCCCTGGGTGTTCCTGCAGTAGAAGAAGGGCAAACTGAAGAGGAAGGAACGAGAGTAGCACCTCCAAAGGCTCCTCTCACATCCAGATGGATGTGAGAGGAGCACAATTATTAGTTAAGTTAATACTATAAGCTCACAGCCGAAGGCCATTGGTTCCCACTGAAAGCGTACAAACGCCGAGACTTTGAAATTACAATTCAAAACTAGAAACAATGGTGGAAAATATAATAAAAACTTGAAACATTGACAAAATCTTATTTATGTATTACAATATTCAAAGCAAATTAAATTGAGTGACATTGAATTAAATCCTGAGAAAACAGAGAACTTAGAGCCCCTTCTTCATACCTAAACAACAGAATAGGTTGATTGCCAGTGATTCCTAAAACGACACAGACGTCGCACATTGCCCGTTTTAAACATGTGACCATAACAAGTGACTGCGGTGGATATTTGATATTGTGACCATACTATTAAACATAATGAACTGTTTAGAGCTAACATTGTAACTATTTAGGGAGGGTTAGTAAAACATCAGGGATTGGCTTAAAATGAAGAATGCTACCTCTTTTGCAGAATTTGGTTGTACTTTGCCATCTCACTTACTTATTAATAATTACTAGCCTCACAACCTAACAAAAAAGTTGTTATGACGTGCTTACACAATCACCCCACAAGATTTTTTTCTTGCAGCTGGAGTCTGCACATACAGGGTTGGTGAACCAAATCTGGTGCCAAGTGAGAATCAGTTAGCTTGTGATTGATTAAGAAAACAATGCACTAAAGTCATGTACCTCACAAACAAAGTACAAATCGGTATTTTTTCTAAACAAAGTGATGCTTTTTTTTATAACAAATGTTTATTTTTGTACAGGAATTTACTTGATTTTGAATGGATTGCTTAATTCATACTTAAAGGAATACTATGCTGATTTAAAGCAACTCGTATCATGTCATGTTAGCTTGCTAGGTTATATATCACCAAATATAGCATATTCTGCGTTAGAAAAAGGCTAAGCCAAAATGAAAAGTAAATCAGGGTAAGAGGGTTACAAGTTCGGGTTTAGATCTTATTTATAAGATATCGGTGGTACCGGACCATACAATGACAGTTATGTAGAATGATTACTGAAATGTAGCAGTTACATATATATTTTAATTCATGATTTAACTTTATATTTTGTACTTTTTTTACGCGATGTATCTCATTCATATCAGATTTCTTATTAACTCCTCATCTATTATGTTCCAATGAAATAAAAAACGCTTTAATTAAACTAAATAAAACTCTGAATGAGCTGATGTTGCTGTAACAAGGGAATTTCCCGCTGTGGGATGAATAAAAGTATCCTTATTAATTTCTCTTGTTAGTGTTGAATTTTCTTATTTTGTGAAAATGTTGGTGTTTGCTTTCTTAATGTGACGCTTTGCATTCAACAGAAGAGAAAACTACAAGGTTCTTATTATGACTGACCAGAATTTTTCTGATAATACCAGAAAAACTGTCTGTTATTCTGAGATACAGATGTAAACTATGAGAAAAGCTTAAAATTGTATTGATGAAGGCGGGATGGAGGTATATGATATGAGCTTTTATTTCCTACTCTTCACAATAACAGTATTGTTTATTAAATCGCAATGGTGCTTGCTCTGGAGGAAACTATTGAACTGTTGGGTCCTTGTAAATTCTGGAGTGGTGGTCTATCTGTAAAGTGTCTTGAGATAATCTTGTATGAATGTATACTAAAATAAAATTGAATTGAAATTGAATTGAATTGAATTGAATTGAATTGAATGAATTGAATTGAATTGAGAAATGGAATCTGGTGGGTTGGAGTGGGGGTATTCAGGGTGTTTTGGTTTAAGAAATATAGTCTTTTCCAAACAGGTCCATCTCTGCAGGGATCCTTTCCATAATATTCTCAGAATAATCTGAGCCTGTCACTGGTAAAAACAGTACTTTTAGTGGATGGAAATGGACAATGCACATTTGCCCTATATGATTACATTGCAGTCTGGTTCCCAGTAGTGTTACAACGTTCTTGCTAATATTGGACCAATTTCAAAGATTTTTGTTCACATTAGTCACTCAGACACCAGTACATGGAAAATGGGGTCCAGGTTGAAAAATATTAAAATAAATGACCCTGTAAAGACATAGTTGAACTCTGACCACCTGTGCTTCACAATTTAATTCAATTCAATTCAATTCAATTTTATTTATAGTATCAATTCATAACAAGCGTTTATCTCAAGACACTTTACAGATAGAGCAGGTCTAGACAATTCCAGAATTACAAGGACCCAACAGTTCTAGTAGTCTCCTCCAGAGCAAGAACAGTGGACAGTGGCGAGGAAAAACTTCCTTTAGGCAGAAAACCTCGGACCGACCCATGCTCTGGTAGGCGGTGTCTGACGACCGGTTGGGATTAGAATGAAGAGTGGCGGTAACAGTCACAAAAAATAAATTAATAGTAGTTTGTTTGTAGTAGTTCTTTGTAGCATAGCAGTGCACTGTGGGCGTTACAAGGCACAGCAGGACGTAGCTGGGCGTAGCAGAGTGTGGTAGGATGTAACATGGCACGCAGGACGTGTAGCGGGACCATGGGACAGCTGCTACCCTGATTTTTGGAGCCTCCCTGATCCGAGGAAACATGCTGGGGAAAAAGAACAGAAGGACTCGGGGATGACTCCACATGTTTTCTAATGATTAATGACTGACAAAATTCAGCCTGACCTGCTTGTCATGAAATCACACAGTCCTACAAGGTGTGATCTGTCAGCAGTCTTCTTCACCACCAGTTTCACAGAAATTCGGTTCAGAGAAGTTAAATGCGATCCACATAGCGTAAACTTAGGTTATTTAGTTTTGAATTTCAATTAGTTTATTTATTTTAGTTCTGACTGTTCAATTCCATTTAGTTTAGTTCTAGTTAGCCGGCTGAAGCTAGGGACATGTACGTCTTGCCCACCCAATCAAAAGTAAACAAAATGTTTTCAGTAGAAAAAAACATATAGGAATCTTGTACTGTATCTAACTTCTGTTGGGCAGCCTAAAGCCTGCCTCCAAAGTCACCCACCTCATCTCTTGTGTTCAGGCCTAAGTTCAGAGCTCGAAGGAGACCGTCGTTGCTTCATGTCCACCCTTTATAAATACAGATGACCAGCGCGGCTTGTGAGGGGGGACAAGGCGTTACCACCTGGCCATCTGAATGCTAGCATGGCAATGTGCACACAAGAACATTGCTAAAATGCTGAGGGTAGAGAGTCAGTGTCAGTGGGGGGTCAGGGCCTGACGCAGAGGGGAGAAACTGTTATGATGGTGTCAGGTTTTGGTACTGATGGCGGCAGGGGGGGGTTAAACAGTGAGAGGGAAAAGCTACATCTTTCTGCGCCTCAGTGTCTGGAGGAGTACAAATCCTGGAGGAATGGCAGATTGCCGCCAAACCAACTTGGAACAGCATTGCTGATCTTCTCTGTCCAGTCGGCTAATAACACCAGATCTGCCGCATGTTACCTTGTTGATCACTAGCAAAGCCTGTTTGTAACCGGTAGGTTACCAACCGCATTAGCTTCACCTGTTCAACGACTTTATAGATAATACTGGTTCTGCTATTTTTACAGCAATTGAACTCTCCACAGACATTTGGCTTGTTGGTGGACTCACAGCGGAGCACTTCTTAAAATGAATAGGGGAAACACTGTAATGGATATAGTGAATCTAATTGGCAATTTTATACATCATGTATGAAACTGCCAATTAGATTTATTCACTGTAAACAAACGTGCCGGTTCCAGCCCACATGACACAGTATATCAGGCACTAGCGGGTGCATGATCTGTAATGGCCTCCAAGGCTGCACTGAGGCAATCCCACACGTCAAAGGACTAGCTATCCTTACGATTGTGAGGAAAACCACAAGTGCTCAAAAAACTACCAGAATGGATTGTGCAAAAGTGGAGTCAAATTGTTGTAGAGGAACTTGACACATCCGGAAGCTATCCAGATCTTGCATGCTTCACAAAGTTCCTGAGCAAAGAGTCACAGATAGCCTGTAACCTATTGCTTCTCCATTGCTGATAATTTCAAGGCCACAGATCACCAAAAAGATCACCAAAAGGCCAAAGCTCTCAACACAACCACACACAAAAAAAAGTTTTGTCAGAGGAGAAACAAGAAACATGTAAACCAAAATCACCTTGTCCGTCTGTAAAGTGAAGCTCATGACATCACCAAGTACCTCCTCGCAGCGATGAGTGGTGGAAGACAAAAAGGCATTCATCTGTGAAATGAATCGCACAGGTCGTATCCCATGCATCAACAACGTGCTTCCGACTTCAAGTATCGTTCCAGTCCTTGTCTTCAATACAGAAACCACACAGACATATTGGACACACAGAGTGACTCAACGTTGCTGTAGAAGATGTAGGGGAGAGCCGGGACCATTGAAACGCGGGACGGATGAAACATTCAGTTTTCTCCGAGTGCGATGAGATAGACAGACTTCCTTAGGTCTGAACATAGATCATGTTAACCCCATATCAGCTAAATATCTCTGTTATTTTCTTTACACGGAGTTACAGCGATAAACGCGTTTTGATGGTCAAAGTAAACTTCATTAGCGGTCAAATTGTTTTGTATTAACGAGGGTTTTTCATTTAAAGGTTTGCATACATGCTATTCGGTAGACAGTCAGTGTCTCCACAATCCAGACTTTCATATTTCATGCTTGTTTACTGAGAAGCAAAACAGGCTTGTAATGTCATTGTCCGTGTCGGGACGGTTGAAACAGCTGTTTCAACTGTCCCCGACCTGGCTGGAACTCCATGGATTTTAAGTAAATGCACAATATCTGTTTTCATACATTATTATGGAGGTGAGACATGGAAAAGCAGTTTTAGACAGATGAAAATATATTTGAGCCACCGGGGGGGTCGAGTTTTCCCATGTTTCCTATGGAGACGGAAGGGTTGGGGGCGTTATTTGGATGTCAGTGGTATAACCCATGTAAAAACCTTGAAATGACATTTACAATAGAACATGATATAAATAGAAAAACTTACTGTCTAGCTACAAAAAATGCACAATCATCACAGTGAGATTTTCAATAACCGCTTCATACGCGCTTCAGGATGATGGCAATTAGTTTTTAACAGACGTTCACAAGACGCGTAGACCTGAACAATCTATCTATAATAACACCTTTTGGAAGTACCATCCATGATATACAGTAAAATATTAAGTTGTTGGAAGGTTATATGACTTACTGTATGTTTCATTTGTCCCCGCATGCTGTTCATTCGTCCCGTCCAGGAGGGACAGATGAAACATTACGCACGTCCCACTCTTGCTGCAATAACTCTGAAAGGTTATGTTCAAAGCTAAAATACAACTGTATTTGACAGATGACACGTGTAGGTGCTAGTGACAAAATACAGCTTCAGTGTGATAAGACCGCTTGTTAATTACGGTTAATTAAAAAGTGTTTCAACTGTCCCGCTCTCCCCTACTTGACAAACTGAATGTTGATGCCTGTCATGGGGCTAGCCATGCTTCATGTAAATCTGGGGTAGCATGTGGTATCATGCTAGCTAACCTGTATGTCCAGTAAATGGGAATGGTTAGTGTAAGCAGTAGCAATGGGTTTGTCATTTATTTCAGTACTGTTTCAAACGACTAGGAATTATGTTTGGATAAAAGCAAACACATACATAATTCAGTTCAAGTTATTATTTTTAGTTTCATTCACCTGTTCTCATTGCAAGCAGGGGTTGGATTGGCAAACAGGAAGTGATAGATTCTGGAGTAATTTATAGAGGGGAAGATCTGGAATGGCCCAAGTGTCAGCCGTCCAAAGCGGGTGTACAGAATGT
>NC_045741.1:27249977-27250097 GCF_008692095.1 Etheostoma spectabile
CTTTTATCCAAACATAATTCCTAGTCGTTTGACAAGTACTGAAATAAAATGACAAACCCATTGCTACTGCTTACACTAACCATTCCCATTTACTGGACATACAAAGGTTAGCTTAGCATG
>NC_045741.1:27250107-27261275 GCF_008692095.1 Etheostoma spectabile
CTACCCCAGATTTACATGAAGGCATGGGCTAGCCCCATGACAGGCATCAACATTCAGTTTGTCAAGTAGGGGAGAGCCGGGACAGTTGAAACACTTTTTAATTAAACGTAATTAACAAAGAAATATTAAAGTTGTTGGAAGGTTATTGACTTAAACTGTATGTTTCATTTTCCCCGCATGCTGTTCATTCGTCCGTCAGGAGGGACAGATGAAACATTACGCAGTCCACTCTTGCTGCAATAACTCCTGAACGGTTATGTTCAAAGCTAAAAATACACTGTATTTGACGATGACACGTGTAGGTTGCTAGTGACAAAATATCAGCTTTCAGTGTGATAAGACCGCTTTGTAATTACGTTTAATTAAAAAGTGTTTCAACTGTCCCGCTCTCCTACTTGACAAACTGAATGTTGATGCCTGTCATGGGGCTAGCCCATGCCTTCATGTAAATTGGGGTAGCATGGTATCAGCTAAGCTAACCTTTGTATGTCCAGTAAATGGGAATGTGTAGGGAAGCAGTAGCAATGGTTTGTCATTTTATTTCAGTACTTGTCAAACGACTAGGAATTATGTTTGGATAAAGAAACACATACATAATTCAGTTCAAGTTATTTATTAGTTTTATTCACTGTTCTCATTGGCAAGCAGGGGTTGGATGGCAAACAGGAAGTGATAGATTCTGGGTAATTATAGAGGGGAAGATCTGGAATGGCCCAAGTGTCAGCCAGTCCAGAGGGGTGTACAGAATGTCTAGAGTTTTGTTGTGAGAACTTGTTAGCATGTAACCTTTCATTTGATGTTTAGTTGATATAGCGTTAGTCATGTAGCCATAAAGGTTTGGGAATGCTGAAGTAACACATAGGGTTTGATTGATTTCCAATTAACTTTGGTTTGTCTTGTAGGAGGGGCTTCTGCTATAAAGGAAAGAGGCTGAGGCTTCTCGCGAGGAGAACGCTTTGGCCAGTAAGAGTGCAAGTGCTAGGGCCCAAACAGTCGGGCTGATTTAGCCTTTTATCATTTGTTTGATATTAGTTGGTGATAGTAATTTCATAGTTAGTATAGTTTCATGTTTTTGTTTATTTTTCTATTATTTTTCAATAAGTCATTCTGGCAATGCTGCAATTCCTTGTGCTGCTGAAGAAATAAATCAAGTCACCAGGTGGAGAACTCCAGAGTCCATTTCTCCTTCTCCACTATGGGGCTAAACATTACATGTGGGGTCAGAAGTTAAAACAAGCTGGAAAATGCCTCCTAAAAAGCTCCAACAGCAGCAGATGGAGGTTGAAGTGGAAGAAGGGGCCATTGGAGGGATTGAGATGGCTTCCAGTCAAGAGAACAACCTGGTTCATCTGTTGAATCTGGTCTGGTCTCCTTGGCCATATGTTTGAGATTTCATGCATCTGCAATGGAGAGAGATAAAAGACAAGAAAAGGAAGCTGCAAAAAAGGAACAGAAATACGTGTGTTGACTCACCAAGTCACACAACTTCAGTTGGACCTTGAGGCTGCCAGGGGTCGTCATCAACCTGTACTACCAGCGGGGCACTGAAGGGAGAGCCGAAGCTGCAACGACTTGAAGATTGTGATGACGTTGAACATTTCATCACTACGTTGGAGGTTGGCTGAGGTCTATGACTGGCCACGCGAGAGTGGGCGGTGCGGTTGTCCATTTGACTGGTAAGGCCAGAGGGGCCTTTGTGGCAATGAATCCAGAGATACAAAAAATTATGATTTATTGAAAGCTGCAGTGCTGAAAAAGTATGAAATCAACAGAGAAACTTACCGTCAACGTTCCGCTCTTATGACACACCGGCGATGAGTCCCCCAAGAACTGTATACTGACTCAAAGACTTTTTTTGCAAGTGGGTCCAGTACGACACCTGCAGTAAAGAGGACCTGATGGAGACAATGGTTTTGGAGCAGTACTGAAGGTGCTATCCAGAAGTGCAGCCTGGGCCAAGGAGCGTGATCCGACTTTGCAGCAATGGCTGCTAATCTGGTGGATGCCTATGTGTCTGCTCACAGGGACCGGGATCGCACCATTCGGACAACGCAGACTCCAAAGGGGTAAGTCTGAGGGGTTTTTGGAAGGGGTGGTTCAAGTAGCCATCGCAGTCAGGCTAGCTATTGGAAACTTCACATTTAGATCAGACGGACACAGGGTTTGGTCGGGTCGCAAAGCAGTGTAGTGTGTTACAGCTGTGTGAGGCAGGCCATACACGCCCCTTTTGTCCGGTTAAAAGCCCAAAGCTATAAACTGTGTTATGTACCAAGACCTAAGGTTGCACTTCTTTCAGAGAGTCTAATTCGCTAACTGTGTGAATCCGGGTGAATGGTAGTGTCCCTAAACTGCTTTGCTAGACACAGGTTGTACCCAATCTCTTGTCAGGCCAAGTTTGGGCACGCGAGCTGTGGAATAGAGGAGGAGACAGAACCAGTTGTTTGTGTTCATGGCCACAGTTCTGAGGGGCCCACAGCAGAGGTGTTTTGGAGGTACACAACCAACCTTACCCTCATTAAAGTAGGGGTAACTTCTGAGTGCCTATCCGGTGTTATAGGAACAGATTTTTCCATTCTTTGGATGATTTAAGAGTGTAGGGGGAAGGGTGTGGTGTATCACTAGATCAAGGCAAAGGACCTCACCTCACCAGGTTAGGGGATCCGGGGTTGGGTCGCATCGAGAGTGTACGTCAGTTAGACCTGTCTCGGCGTGCAACTTGCGGCATGCTCGAGCCTACCATCAGGGGTGTAGGGGTCTTTCTGTTTGGAGGCAGTTACTGAAAGAAGCAAATAATGGATACAGACTGCCACATGCACTTGAGAATTCCAGACCCGGTTGACACATTTCGGCTTCTGCCATGTTCATGAGGAGCAGATAGAAGCAGTGTCAGGAGTCACACAGGATGATAGGTTGGAGTCACGCAGAGAGCAGGTGTGGGCAGGTAACACAGTCAGCTGAACAGCCTGAGCAGGAGTTGAGGCTCCGGAGTAGCTGAGAAAGATGTTTCCTTTCCTGTGACCTTGCAGTTCACCAGAAAAATGATCCCACACTAGCGGGTTGCTTTAAAATGCAGAGAAGTCATGGTCCATTTGCTGAGTGTTTGGGTTGAAAAGGTACGTTGTACAGGCATCAGAGTATGGGAAACAGTGGTCTCCTGAGGTATCGCGGGTGAGGTGTTCAGGGTAGGTATACTGTTCGTGGGCTGGTCATTGGGTTTCATGAAGACTTTCATGCGAATTAGTAGAGGTTTTACTGGCCAGGAATGTATACCCAGGTTCAAAACTACTGTAAAACGTGCCCAGAGTGTCAGCTCACCGCTGGAAAACACTACAGCTCCCGCACCCCTTATCCACTCCTGTTCATTTTCCACTCCTTGAGAGGGGTGTGTAGAGATTGTTGGTCCAGTAGAAAGAAGTCAGACGGGCAACAAGTTTATTTTAGTCATTGTGATTATTGCTACTAGATACCTGAAGCTACCCCTTAAGAGAGTAAAGCTAAACAGGTAGCTCCAGCGGTTGCTAAGTTTTTCAGCCAAGTAGGAATTCCCAGAGAGGCCTTAAGATCAAGGGACAAATTTTAGAGCCGATTACTTTCTCAAGTTTATCAGCTGTTAGGTATTAAGAGAGTGAGAACCCCTCTACCACCCTCAGACTGATGGACTTGTTGACGATTCATAAAACTTGATTGGTATGCTTAAAAAGTTTGTGTCAGACACAGGAAAGGACTGGGACAAGTGGCTTCCATTTTGCTTTTGCCATACCGTGAAGTGCCCAGAGTTCAACGGATTTTCTCCCTTGAGCTCATTTATGGTCACTAGGTCAGGAGGAGGCCTCTGGACTGTTCATGTGAAATGTGGGAGAGTCAGTCCACCAGAGTCTATGAATTGTTTCCTTGTCTTGAAGATGCGGGAACAACTTATGAAAACACATCCAGGCTCGTGACAATCTCCTGACATCCCAAGGCTAAACAGAAGCAGTGGTATGGACGGTCGGCCCAGGACAAGGAGTTTTTGTGTGGGTTGATCGGGATTTGTTACTTTTGCCCAAACAGGAATAAATTGTGGCAAAAATGGCAAGGCCCTTATGAGGTAAAAGCAGAAGATGGGTGAGGTGACTGTACCAGATCGTAATGCTCAGCGGAAACAACAGCTTCAAATTCCTCACTTAATATGCGAAGAAATGGGTCCCACGTGTCGGTCCGGGGGGGTCTGCACCCCATTCCTCTTGTTGAAGCTGTGGAGGAAGAGGAGGATTTGGGGAAACAATATCTACCGCTGAATGAAGGGAGGGGAAGCAATGGATCTCAACCAACTGTCGATGGAGGAGGAACGTGCTCCTGGACATCTGCTCTAGACCTTTTTTCTGACAACACCTGCAAGGACCGGACGGGTGGTCTTGCAATCATCGCTTTAAAGGATCCAACCCCTCTTCGCCAACGATGTACAAGAGTTCCGGAGGTCTTTGCCAGGTGTGAAGAGAGAGCTGGATATGATGAGGGAGATGGGGTGTGAGAGCCTCTGTCAGTGAATGGAGCAGCCCAATATTGGTGCCGAAAAAAGAAAGATTCAACGCTAAGATTCTTTGGACCAGAAAAGTCAATGGGTTAGTAGGTTGGACCTGTACCCCACTTGCAGGGTGATGTCATCATTGAGAGACTGGGCCAGTGTAACTCATCAGGACGCTGGACCGTAAGGGGTATTGGCACGATCCCACTCACCGAAGGAGCAAGGATGGGACGGCATTCAAAACCCTTTGTGGACACTTTCAGTTTACATGCTTCCCTTGGCCTTCAGGGGGCCCTGCAACGTTTCAAGAAGGATGGGACAGTTGATTGACGGAGACAGGCTCCTTATGCTGCGGCACTACTGATGATGTGGTGTCTATAGTTCCAGCTGGGAGGAGCACCTGTGTCCATATGAAGGGAAGTGTTGGGGAGGATGGTGAGGGGCCGACCATTCCGACCGGACAAAAATGTGCCCTTGCAAGCAAGAAAGCACTGTATCTGCGGTATAGTCTGCTTGGCAAACGGGCGTGTTAGACCTCAAGTGCAAGGGGATGCTATCTTGTCAGCTGACAGACCTCGCACTAAGGTCACACGTCAAGCGTTATGGGCTTGGGTGGGTTGGTATCTTTTGTTTGGGGCTCTTTATGCTGAATGGTTAGCACCCTGGGTATAGGGTTTGATTCTCACCTGGTCTTATCCATTACCTTCACCAACTCTGAACTGGGAAGCAGCAGCCAACAAGGTTCAATGGAAGGGGAGTGTGGAGGAGGCATTACAGGTGCTGAAGCGGTGCTCATGTGTACGGAACCTGGTTGGAAAAGTCTGATTTCCAAAAACGTTCTTCTTCAGCACTGACTCATTGCAACTGGGGTCGGGGCCGCGTTGTACAAGGCAGCCAGGGTGGTCTTCAGCCGTTGTGGTACATCAGCAGGAAAATAACAGACATGAAGAAAGTACATCAGTTGTGGAGGAACGAATGCCTTGCAAATAAGTGGGCATTGGACCTCTATCGCTATTACTTGCTGAGGACGGAAGTTGTTCTGGAAAAGAACACGGGCGTTGGACATGGCTCCAGGATGATGAGGGACACCATTCCAACTAGAAAAGCATTCCTGCGAGAAATGCGTGGAATGCTGCATAGCGAAATGTTTAAAGCATAAGTAGAAAAAGCTTAAATCAGTACGAAGATGTGAAGTTTTGAGAAGCTGGAAAAAAAAGTAAGGAATGGTTTCAATAAGTTTAATAACACTACTAATGTAAAAGTGGTAAAGAAATGCTAAAGCTTAAAAAGTGATAAATTGTTAATCAGTAAGAAGCGGTTGACGTTAGTGAGACAGAGTTGAAAAAAGTAGGAGGTTTCAATAAGTTAATAACAAACAACATGTCAAAAAAGGTGGAAGAAATTCCAAAAAAAATTGAAATGCTAAAGCTAATCTTGAGAAAAGCTAATTCAGTAAGAGTGTTGAAAGTAGGGAACATATGAAAAAGTCGGAATGGCTTTAATTAAGTTGAATAACCACAAAAAAAATCATAATAGGGTTAAATGCTTTGTCGGGGTGATGAGTATGCCCCCCCCCCCCCCCGGTGGGGAGCAAGCACCAGGTCCATATGCATGGGACACATACTAGGAGTGACTGTCTTTATGGGGAATAACTGGTTGAGGTGCACTGTGGAATTGAACCAGGCTCTCTAACAAAAAAGGCATAATTCAGAAACCACTACGCTACCACAAGAACACATAGTTACATGTATATCCAGTTTATAGTAATGAGACAAAAGAGTGTAGGTGGTGTCATGTGCTGTGTGGGTATGAGTCTGTGTGGTGGTGTGTCTGGTGTGTGTGTTGGTTGACTCGTGTTGGTGGTGTCTGGTTTCTGTGTCTGTGGTGTGTGTGTGTTGGGTGCTTGTGGTGTCGTTGTTTCGCGTGCTCTGTGTTCTCTGTGTGTGTGTCTGTGTGGGGTCTGTTGTTGTGTTGTTCTGAGGTGTGTGGTTGTGTTGGTTGTGGTCATTCTGTGTTTGCTTGGTGTGTGTGTGGTGGTGTGTGTGTGGGTCATCTGTGTTTGCTGTGTGTCTGTGTGGTGGTGTGTGTGTGGTGGTTGGTGTGGTGGTCTCATAAACCACTGCACCACGACCAAAGGATTGTTTGGAGGCTTATACATGTCATAAAGGAGAGCCACAACACAGACGTTTAAGTTGAACAAGTCGGTAGTGAAAGTAGAAGGGCTGAAAAAAATTTGGGAGCAGAAGAAGCTTTGAAGGATTTGAGCTGCTCTCATTGACTTTAATGTTAACATAAAATGTTAAAAGCTTAATATTGGAAAAAGTATAAATTGGCAGACAAATAGCTGAAAAGTCCCTCATCTGCTGAAAGAGCTGGAGTTGAAGAGTTTTAACAATAGAGGATGTTAGAACCTGTGGGATTGAACCGGATCTGGACAACACAAAAAGGCATGCGGACATAACCACGGCGCCACAACTGTAAATATGCTCTAAAGATATACATGGTAATATATAATATATAGTGTTTGGGTGTCTGTGTGTGTGTATGTATGCTGTGTTATATGTGTGTGTGTGTGGGGATGTGTCGTTGTGCGCGTTGGTGTGTGTGTGGTGTATGTGTTCGTGTGGTCTGTGTGTGTGGTGTCTGTTTGTGTGTGGGGGTGTGTGTGTGGTGGGGGTGTCATGTGTGTGTTGTGTGGGTGTGTTCACTGTGTGTGTGTGTCTCGTGTGTGTGTATGTGCTGTGCAGTGTGTGTGTGTCTGTGTCGGTTTCTCGATTGTGTGTGCATGTGCGGTTGTCTGTGTGGGGGTCTCTGGGTTGTCTCTGTGTCTGGTGTGTCCGTGTGTAGTGTGTGTCGTCTCGTGTGTACTGTGTGGGCTTGTGCGTCTCGGCTGTGTGTGTGTGTGTCTCTATTGTGTGGTGTGTGTGTTGGGTATCGGCTTGTGTGGTGTGTCTATGCTTGTGTGGCCTGTTGTGTGTCTCTGGGTGTCTATGTGTCTGTGTGTGTGTCCTGTGTGTGATTGTGTCTCGTGTGTGTGGACACCAACGGATTGTCAGGAAGCTATACATTGCAATTATATAATGAGAACAGACAGACATAGAGAGTTTTGGAGTGTCTGTGCAGGGGTTGGCCATGGCTTACATGTAATCAGTGGGCCATGTTTGTAAAACACAGTTAGGAAGCTCTTTGCTCTCGTGATGTCATGTCTTGATCGTAATCAGTTAACGACCGCAGCTTTGTACCTTCCAACTGTAGGAAACGCAGGCTCATCATGATGAACTAGCTCTTCAAACAAATGGTCATCGCGCAAGGGGATTTTGTAGTGGGAGGAATAGAAAACAAAATAACTTGCCCATGAGCACCAGGAGGCCTTTCTGAACTATTGATGTAAAAGTCAATGGATAAAGTTATAATGTGGGTATCAGAGATTAAAAAAAGTGCTTCGCTCGCGTTTGTCAGAAATGTGGACAATGTTAACATGGCAGTGGATGGAGGGAAGATCCTGAACTCTATTGCCGTTTGAAAGATCCACTGAGCAAAAAAATATTATTAACATAGCATAAATGAGGCACATTGGCTGAACTAGACAAGATACTTCGTTTTGAGTAAATTGTCATGACAAATTAGACATTGTTGGCGTGGGAGAGGGTCTGTATGAGAACGGAGTAAAGATCATTTTTCAAAGCGCGTCACTCTGATGCATCACGCCACACTCTACCGAACGCAATCACACTCTTGTAAAGCAGAAAAAATCATAACAATGTACACTCTACGTAAACAGCTTTTTCACCCAAAAACGTAAAATATATCAATCTGAAAAGGCCAAGTTCTGATAGCTAAATCTTGTGAACATTTAAAGTTTGGAACCACGTCGGTAAGTGAAAGCATGAAGGCGCCTGAACTTTGGAGCAGAAGAAGATTTGAAGGATTGAGCTATGCTTCAGTGACTTTAATGTTTAAAAATTTTTTTTTAAAAGTTCATATTTGAAAACGTATAAAAAGCAGACAAATGCGAAGAAGTTCCATAATCTGCTGAAAGAGCTGAAGATCGAAAAGTGAATGGTTAAAATAGCTGAAAGCTATGGCAGAAGATGCGGAGAGCAAAAAACGTACGGAATAATTGCGACTAGGATAGAAAAATGCATTTCTGCAGAAAATTGCGTGGGAATGTGACTCGCGAATTGCAAAAGCGAACCGGTTGGATGGCTTCAAACATCAGTAGAGAAGCTTAAATCAGTAGAAGAAGATTACATCAGTAAGAAGAAGCCTGAAGTCAGTAAGAAGAAGCTTAACTCAGGTAGAAGAAGCTTAAGTCCGTAGAAGCCGCTTAAGTGTAGACAAATAGTAGGAAAAACAAGTAGGAATAGCTTTAAAGAGAAATGCATTTCCTGCAGAAAAGGCGTGGAATGCGGAATAGATGAGTGCTAAAGCTAACCTGGTGAATGGTCTAAAATCATAAGACGAAGTTAATTCGTAGAGAAGCTTAACTCGTAAGAAGACGCTTACGTCAGTAAGAAACGCTTACTCAGTAAGACGAAGCTTAAGTCATTAAGAAAAGCTTAAGTAGTAGGAAATTGAAAAAAAAGTAGGAATAGCTTTAATTAAGTTAATACACCACAATGTAAAAAAGATATGCTAAAGCTAACCTTTATAAAATTGCTTTAATTTCAAGTTTGAAAAAAAAAGAAGCTGTGACGTAGTGAGAAGAGTTGAAAAGTAGGAAGGTTAATTAAGTGAATAACACAAGTAAAAAAGCTGGGACAATTCTTAAAAAATTAAATGCTAACGGCTTATCTTGAGAGTGCATAATCGTAGGGAAATTGAAAAAGTCGGAATGCTTTAATAAGTGAATAACACCACCAACAATCCTTAATAGGGTTAACATGCCTTGCAGGGTTGAGACTGGGGCAGGGAATTTTGTATTTTTTGTTTTTTTAATTTTATAGAAACCCCAGTCAATATGCACGGGGCCATCACTAGGAGTGACGTCTTTATGGAATACTTGGTTGAGGTCCCGTGCGGGAAGAACCCGGGTCTCCCACACAAAAGGCATGGCATAACCACTGTTCCACCCCAAAAGAACCTGTTTACAATGCTTCTCATTCTTAATATTCTGAGGACAAAGAGGTAAGTGTGTTGTGTGTTGTGTATGTGTTTGTGTGTGTGTGTGGGTTGTGTGTGTGTGTGTTGTGTCTGCGTGTTGTTTGTGGTGTGTGTGGTTGCGGTGAGTGTGGTGGTCTCTATTTCTTGTCTGTGTGTGTCTTGTATGTTTGTCTTGGTGTCTGTTGTCTGTGTGTGTTCTCTGTGTGTGGTCGTGTGTGTGTCTGTTGTGTGTGTGGTCTATAACCACTGAACCAATACAAAGGATTGTTTCGGACGTTATACATTGTAACACATAATGAGAGACACCACCACCACACCACACACCACACACACCCACACACACACACCCAGAGAGTTTTAAAGTTTGACCCCGTCTGTAGGTGGGAAAGTATGAAGGCGCTGATAACTTTGGGGCGCAGAAGCAGATTGAGGATTTGACGCTGGCCTATCATTGACTTTAATGTTAGAAATACACGTGTAAAAGCTTCATATTTGAAAAAAGTTATAAATGCAGAAAACTAGCTGAAGAAAGTCCCATCATCTGCTGAGAGAGCTGAGATGAAGAGTTCTAACCACTAGATGAGGTTAGACCCCTGTGGGATTTAACAGTCTCGGCACAAAAGCATGAGACAACCAAACCCTTCGCCACCACTGTACAACATCTTTTTGGAAAGAAACTATACATATTGGGGACGAAAATCAAAAATTTGCACAGAGCTCCACACACTACAATGAGTATCATAAATTTATAAAACCTACCTCGACAGACACGGACGTCAGAGCTTGGGCACGGCTACAGTAAAATAATGCCAATCCATTGCCGAACGAGTGTCTATTAGCACTAAACTCAGTACTTCACTGAGAGAGAACCTGAAGAGTAAATATGCTCCCAGAATTATGTTATTTAAACCCAGATGCTCAGTGAACATCACGCAGAAGAAAGATTGGACCATGAGATGCCACTATCATTCAAGGCCAACAGTCCACACAAACCCTACCAAACAACAAGGGCTAGGCCACAGTGTGCCTGCGTGTCTAAGAAGAAAATAAAGACCAATAAACAATATATGATTCAAACAAAAACATTCATGGAAGAAACAATTAACAAGGGTGATGCAGTGCCTGCCCCTACAACCTTTGAGTGAGAGACGGCATCTGTTACCCCAGAAACCAGCAAGCTGAGACTGTTTCGGACTGTTCAGCTAAAGCCATGGGTTCTCTAAATGCACGTACTTATGGGCCTGATCTTATCAATCCTCTGGTAGGAGCCGTTGCCGCTTCAGGAACGAGGCCTGTAGTAGGTTTATCTGTGACATCGAAAAATGTTTTTTCAGTTTCACCGGCACTCCTGAATCCAAAGCATAGGTGGAAAGGTGGAGATTTGGAATAGGAACCACAGGATAGCAGGATGGCGGTTTCATTCTCTATTCGCAGCTGCATCTTCCAGGATGTGCCATTTTTGGCTTGACCATCTGGCATGGCAAACAAAGCTAACCTACCATCAACATTGTGGAGAAAAACGTTTGTTAGTGATGACAAAGTAGCCAGGCGTTCCCATCGG
>NC_045741.1:27261300-27265386 GCF_008692095.1 Etheostoma spectabile
TACTGTATATCATGGATGGTACTTCCAAAAGGTGTTATTATAGATAGATTGTTGCAGGTCTACGCGTCTTTGTGAACGTCTGTTAAAAACTAATTGCCATCATCCTGAAGCGCGTATGAAGCGGTTATTGAAATATCATGCACTGTGGTACATGACATTTCTACAATAGAAACATGATATAAATAGAAAAACTTACTGTTCTACTACAAAAATAGCACAATCATCCAAGTCATGATATTTCAATACCGCTTCATACGCGCTTCAGGATGATGGCAATTAGTTTTTAACGACTTCACAAAGACGCGTAGACCTGCAACATCTATCTATAATAACACCTTTTGGAAGTACCATCCATGATATACAGTAAAATATTAAAGTTGTTGAAGGTTATATGACTTAAACTGTATGTTTCTATTGTCCCCGCATCTGTTTCATTCGTCCCGTCCAGGAGGGACAGATGAAACATTACGCACGTCCCACTCTGCTGCAATAACCCTGAACGGTTTGTTCAAAGCTAAAATCCAACTGATTTGACAGATGACACGTGTAGGTTGCTAGTGACAAAATACAGCTTTCAGTGTGATAAGACCGCTTTGTTAATTACGTTTAATTAAAAGTGTTTCAACTGTCCCGCTCTCCCCTACTTGACAAACTGAATGTTGATGCCTGTCATGGGCTAGCCCATGCCTTCATGTAAATCTGGGGTAGCATGTGTATCAGCTAGACTAACCTTTGTATGTCCAGTAATGGGAATGGTTAGTGTAAGCATAGCAATGGGTTTGTCATTTTATTCAGTACTTGTCAAACGACTAGGAATTATGTTTGGATAAAAGCAACACATACAATTCAGTTCAAGTTATTTATTTTAGTTTCATTCACCTGTTCTCATTGCAAGCAGGGGTTGGATTGGCAAACAGGAAGTGATAGATTCTGGAGTAATTTATAGAGGGAAGATCTGAATGGCCCAAGTGTCAGCCAGTCCAGAGGGGTGTACAGAATGTCTAGAGTTTTGTTGTGAGAACTTGTTCGCATGTAACATTTCATTTTTATGTTATCGTTGATATAGCGTTTAGTCATGTAGCCATAAAGGTTTGGAATGCTGAAGTAACACAATAGGGTTTGATTGATTTCCATTAACTTTGGTTTGTCTTGTAGGAGGGGCTTCTGCTATAAAGGAAAGAGGCTGAGGCTTCTCGCGAGGAGAACGACTTTGGCCAGTAGAGTGCAGTTGCTAGGGCCCAAACAGTCCGGCCTGATTTAGCCTTTTTATCATTTTGTTTGATATTAGTTGGTGATAGTAATTTCCTATTTAGTATTTATTCATGTTTGTTTATTTTTCATTATTTTTCAATAAGCATTCTGGCAATGCGGCAATTCTTGTTGCTGAGAAAATAAATCAAGTCACCAGGTGGAGAACTCCAGAGTCCTTTCTCCTTCTCCACTATGGGGCTAACATTACATGTGGTGTCGAAGTTAAAACAAGCTGGAAAATGCCTCCTAAAAAGCTCCAACAGCAGCAGATGGAGGTTGAAGTGGAAAGAGGGGCCATTGGGGATTGAAGATGGCTTCCAGTCAAGAGAACAACCTGGTTCATCTTGTGAATCTGGTCTGGTCTCCTTGGCCATATGTTGGAGAATTTCATGCATCGCAATGAGAGAGATAAAAGACAAGAAAAAGGAAGCTGCAAAACAGGAACAGAATACGGTGTTTTGACTCACCAAGTCACACACCTTCATTGGACCTTGAGGCTGCCAGGGGTCGTCATCAACCTGTACTACCAGCTGGGGCACTGAAGGGAGACCGAAGCTGCAACGACTTGAAGAGTGTTATGGACTTTGAACATTTCATCACTACGTTTGAGAGGTTGGCTGAGGTCTATGACTGGCCACGCGAGAGTGGGCGGTCGTTTTCCCACTTTTGACTGGTAACCAGAGGGGCCTTTGTGGCAATGAATCCAGCAGATACAAAAAAATTATGATTTATTGAAAGCTGCAGTGCTGAAAAAGTATGAAATCAACAGAGAAACTTACCGTCAACGTTTCCGCTCTTATGAACAACCGGCTGATGATGCCCCCAAGACTGTATACTTCTCAAACTCTTTTTGCAAGTGGGTCAGTACACACCTGCAGTAAAGAGGACATGATGAACAATGTTTTCTGGAGCAGTACTTGAGGTGCTTATCCAGAAGTGACAGCCTGGGCCAAGGAAGCGTGATCCGACTTCTGCAGCAATGGCTGCTAATCTGGTGGATGCCTATGTGTCTGCTCACAGGGGCCGGATCGCACCATTCGCAGACAACGCAGACTCCAAGGGTAAGTCTGAGGGGTTTTTGGAAGGGGTTGTTAAGTAGCCATACGCAGTCAGGCTAGCTATTGGAAACCTTCACATTTAGATCAGACGGACCACAGGTTTGGTCGGGTCGCAAAGCAGAGGTAGTGTGTGTTACAGCTGTGTGAGGCAGGCCATACACCCCTTTTGTCCGGTTAAAAGCCCAAAGCTATAAACTGTGTTATGTACCAAGACCTAGGTTGCACTTCTTTCAGAGAGTCATCTAATTCGCTAAACTTTGAAGTCGGGTGAATGGTAGGTCCCTAACTGCTTTGCTAGACACAGGTTGTACCAATTCCTTGTCCAGGCCAAGTTTGGCACGAGAGCTGTGGAATATAGAGGAGTCAGACCAGTTGTTTGTTTCATGGCCACAGTTCTGAGGTGCCCACAGCAGAGGTGTTTTGGAGGTACACAACCAACCTTACCTCATTAAAGTAGGGGTAACTTGCGTAGTGCTATCCGGTGTTATAGGAACAGATTTTTCCCATTCTTTGGACTGATTAAGAGTGTAGGGGGAAGTTGTGTGGTGTTTCACCTAGATCTAAGGCAAAGGACTCTCACCTCACCAGGTTGGGGATCCTGGGGTTGGGTCCGCATTCGAGAGTGCTACAGTCAGTTAGACCTGTCTCGGCCGTGCAACTTGCGGCATGGCTCGAGCCTACCATCAGGGGTGTAGGGGATTCTGTTTGGAGGCAGTTACTGCAAAGAAGCAAATAATGTACAGACTGCCACATGCACTCTGAGCATTTCCACGACCCGGTTGACACATTTCGGCTTCTGCCATTTCATGAGGAGCAGATAGAAGCAGTGTCAGGAGTCACACAGGATGATAGGTTGGAGTCACGCAGAGGAGCAGGTGTGGGCAGGTTAACACAGTCAGCTGAACGCAGCCTGAGCAGGATGTTGAGGCTCCGGAGCTGCTGAGAAAGATGTTTTCCTTTCCCTGTGACCTTGCAGTTCACAGAAAAATGATCCCACACTAGCGGGTTGCTTTAAAATGCAAGATAGCAGTGTCCATTTGCTGAGTGTTTGTGGTTGAAAATGGGTACGTTGTACAGGCAGTCAGGAGTATGGAACAGCTGGTTTCCCTGAGGTATCGAGTGAGGTGTTGCCAGGGTAGGTCATACTGTTCCGTGGGCTGGTCATTTGGGTTTCATGAAGACTTTCATGCGAATTAGTAAGAGGTTTTTCTGGCCAGGAATGTATACCCAGGTTCAAAACTACTGGAAAGTGCCCAGAGTGTCAGCTCACCGCTGAAAACACAGTACAGCTCCCGCACCCCTTATTCCACTCCCTGTCATTTTCCACTCCCTTGAGAGGGTGGTTGTAGATATGTTGGTCCAGTAGAAAGAAGTCAAGACGGGCAACAAGTTTATTTTAGTCATTGTGATTATGCTACTAGATATCCTGAAGCTACCCCTAAGAGAAGTAACTAAAACAGGTAGCTCACAGCGTGCGTAGTTTTTCAGCCATAGGAATTCCCAGAGAAGTCCTTAGATCAGGTACAAATTTATGAGCCGTTATACTTTCTCAAGTTTATCAGCTGTTAGGTATTAAGAGAGTGAGAACCCCCCCTTACCACCCTCAGACTGATGACTTGTTGAGAGCGATTCATAAAACTTTGATGTCTGCTTAAAAAGTTTGTGTCAGACACAGGAAAGGACTGGGACAAGTGGCTTCCATTTTCTTTTTGCCATACCTGAAGTGCCCAGAGTTCAACGGATTTTCTCCCTTGAGCTCATTTATGGTCATCATAAG
>NC_045741.1:27265411-27271507 GCF_008692095.1 Etheostoma spectabile
TTTCAGTAGGTTTTTACATGGGTTATACCACTGGACATCCAAATAACGCGCCCCAACCCTTCCGTCTCCATAGGATAACATGGGAAAACTCGACCCCCCCACCTGGTGGGCTCAAATATATTTTCATCTGTCTAAAACTGCTTTTCCATGTCTCACCTCCATAAATAATTGTATGAACACAGATATTTGTCAGTGTCTCCACATCCCCAGACTTTAATATTCATCTTGTTTACATGAGAAGCAAAACAGCTGTAATGTCATATGTCCGTTGTCGGGACGGTTGAAACAGCTGTTTCACTGTCCCACGACCTGGCTGGAACTCCATGGATTTTAAGTAAATGCAACAATATCTGTGTTCATACAATTATTTATGGAGGTGAGACATGGAAAAGCAGTTTTAGACAGATGAAAATATATTTGAGCCCACCAGGTGGGGGGGTCGAGTTTTCCCATGTTATCCTATGGAGACGGAAGGGTTGGGGCGCGTTATTTGGATGTCCAGTGGTATAACCCATGTAAAAACCTACTGAAATGACATTTTCTACAATAGAAACATGATATAAATAGAAAAACTTACTGTTCTAGCTACAAAAATAGCACAATCATCCACAGTGCATGATATTTCAATAACCGCTTCATACGCGCTTCAGGATGATGGCAATTAGTTTTTAACAGACGTTCACAAAGACGCGTAGACCTGCAACAATCTATCTATAATAACACCTTTTGGAAGTACCATCCATGATATACAGTAAAATATTAAAGTTGTTGGAAGGTTATATGACTTAAACTGTATGTTTCATTTGTCCCCGCATGCTGTTTCATTCGTCCCGTCCAGGAGGGACAGATGAAACATTACGCACGTCCCACTCTTGCTGCAATAACTCCTGAACGGTTATGTTCAAAGCTAAAAATACAACTGTATTTGACAGATGACACGTGTAGGTTGCTAGTGACAAAATATCAGCTTTCAGTGTGATAAGACCGCTTTGTTAATTACGTTTAATTAAAAAGTGTTTCAACTGTCCCGGCTCTCCCCTACTTGACAAACTGAATGTTGATGCCTGTCATGGGGCTAGCCCATGCCTTCATGTAAATCTGGGGTAGCATGTGGTATCATGCTAAGCTAACCTTTGTATGTCCAGTAAATGGGAATGGTTAGTGTAAGCAGTAGCAATGGGTTTGTCATTTTATTTCAGTACTTGTCAAACGACTAGGAATTATGTTTGGATAAAAGCAACACATACATAATTCAGTTCAAGTTATTTATTTTAGTTTCATTCACCTGTTCTCATTGCAAGCAGGGGTTGGATTGGCAAACAGGAAGTGATAGATTCTGGAGTAATTTATAGAGGGGAAGATCTGGAATGGCCCAAGTGTCAGCCAGTCCAGAGGGGTGTACAGAATGTCTAGAGTTTTGTTGTGAGAACTTGTTCAGCATGTAACATTTCATTTTTGATGTTATCGTTGATATAGCGTTTAGTCATGTAGCCATAAAGGTTTGGGAATGCTGAAGTAACACAATAGGGTTTGATTGATTTCCAATTAACTTTGGTTTGTCTTGTAGGAGGGGCTTCTGCTATAAAGGAAAGAGGCTGAGGCTTCTCGCGAGGAGAACGACTTTGCCAGTAAGAGTGCAGTTGCTAGGCCCAAACAGTCGGGCCTGATTTAGCCTTTTTATCATTAGGGCCCGAGCGCCGACAGGCGGCGAAGGCCTTATTGGAACTGAAGGAATTATTATTAGGGCCCAGCGCCGACAGCGGCGAGGCCCTATGGAACTGAAGGAATTATTATTATTATTATTATTAGGGCCCGAGCGCCGACAGGCGGCGAAGCCTATTGGAACTGAAGGATTATTAGGGCCCGAGCGCCGACAGGCGGCGAAGGCCCTATTGGAACTGAAGGAATTATTATTATTCTTTATATTTTCCGCCAAATGAATTGCCTTTTGGAGGACTATCATATTCAAAACTCACCAATTTGCGGTCGCATCAGGTCTGGTGAAAATTTACGTATTTTAATGGTTTCGGGAATAGGCGCACAAAAATGGCTCGCTAGCGCCACTCTACAATATTACGAAAAATTCAGCCCTGCACTATGTTTAACGTAGAGTCCACGAAACTTGGTACACATAGTATCATGGCAGGGGGAACATAAAACTCCATGGTAGCCCCCCCCTAAACCCAACAGGAAGTCCGCCATTTTGTTTTGAATGTGCGAAATTAGTGCGATTTTGGCCATTTCCACATGTCGTACTTTAACGAACTCCTCCTAGAGCTTTCGTCGATCAGCTTCAAACTGGTGCGTGTCATCTAAACATGTAACGATAAAAGTTATTAAAAGAAAAACTTTTCGTCATAGGGCGTGGCCGTGGCGGGGCGGCCATTTGTGCGATTCGCCACCGAAACCGGAGATGTGGTGTAACTGAGCGTACGTTGTCCGATTAGCTCGAAACCTTTCACGATTCATCAGAGTCCGCCCCTGATGACATCTACACGCCGCTATTGGCTCAAAGTCATAGCGCCCCCTAGTGGCAACAGAAGTAGGCCTAAAGACAAGGTGCTATACTTTAAACAACTCCTCCTAGAGATTTCATCCGATCATCTTCAAACTTGGTCTGTATCATCGTAAGATGTTGACGACGAAAAGTTATTAAAAGAAAAACTTTTCGTCATACGGTGTGGGCGTGGCATGGCGGCCATTTTGGGTGTTTAGCGATGAAGATGAAATTGGCTGTAACTACAGTGTACGTTGTCGTATCTGCTTGAAATTTCCCACAAACACCAAGAGTCCAGGCCTGAGGACACCTACAGGCCAAAATGGAGTTTTGGAGATAGCGCCACCATCTGGCAACAGGAAATAAGCCTTATATGACAAACATCATCCGATTTACATGAAACTTAGAACGTGTGGTCTACATGTGATACTGAGGCGGCCCCTATATTATGACCACGCCCAGTCACTCAGGCCACGCCCCCTTTCATAACATTTGAACCGTTTAACTTAGATACTTATGTGAGGTGTCATTGAACTCAGCAGAGACTTCCCTTTTTATTGGTGATGTTTGACCCGCCCCCCTATGATGCGGCCACGCCCCCTTTTACAGATAATGACCTGTATGACATATAGGCTTGTGTGAGGTAATCATGAACTCAGCAGAGACTTCCTTTTTTATGGGTGATGTTTGACCCGCCCCCATATGATGCGGCCACGCCCCCTTTTACAGATAATGACCTGTATGACGTATAGGCTTGTGTGAGGTATCAATGAACTCAGCATAGACTTCCTTTTTCATTGGTGATGTTTGACCCGCCCCTTTATGATGCGGCCACGCCCCCTTTCACAGATAGTGACCTGTATGACGTATAGGCTTGTGTGAGGTATCAATGAACTCAGCAGAGACTTCCTTTTTTATGGGTGATGTTTGACACGCCCTCTTATGATGCGGCCACGCCCCCTTTCCCGGATAATGACGTGTATGACGTATAGGCTTGTGTGAGGTATCAGTGAACTCAGCAGGGAGTTCAATTTTCATTGGCGACGATTTTCAGGGTACGAGTGACGCGCAAATGCGCGGTCGCAAGGAGTGGCGTCCGCCAGTAACCCCGACTGGCGCGGGTTAGCGAGGGCCCTCCATCGCTGCTTGCAGCTTTAATTATTATTATTATTATTATATTTTCCGTCAAATGAATTGCCTTTTTGGAGGACTTATCATGATTCAAAAACTCACGCAAATTGGCGGATCGCATCAGGTCTGGTGAAAATTTACGTATTTTAATGGTTTCGGGAATAGGCGCACAAAAATGGCTCTAGCGCACCTACAATATTACGAAAATTCAGCCCTGCCTCGTTAACGTTAGAGTCACGAAACTGGTACACATATGTATCATGGCAGGGCGGACTATAAAACTCATGGTTAGCCCCACCCAAACCCAACGGAAGTCCGCCTTTTTGTTTTGAATGTGCGAATTATGCGATTTTGCCCATTTCCACATGTCGTACTTAACGAACTCCTCCTAGAGCTTTCGTCCGATCAGTCTTCAACTTGTGGTGTCATCTATAATCATGTTAACGATTGAAAGTTATTAAAAGAAAAACTTTTCGTCATAGGGCGTGGCCTGGCGGGGCGGCCATTTTGTGGCGATTCGCCACCGAAACGGAAGTGGTGTAACGCGAGCGTACGTTGTCCGATTACCTCGAAACTTTCCAGGACTCATCAGAGTCCGGCCCCTGACTACATCTACACCACCGCTTTGGCTCAAAGTCATAGCGCCCCTAGTGGCAACAGAAGTAGGCCTAAAAGACAAGGTGCTATACTTTAACGAACTCCTCCTAGAGATTTCATCGATCAACTTCAAACTTGGTGTGTATCATCCTAAGATGTTGACTGAATTAAGTTATAATAAGAAAAACTTTTCGTCATACTTGTGGGCGTGGCATGGCGGCCATTTTGGGTGTTTAGCGATGAAGATGAAATTGGCTGTAACTACAGTGTAGCTTTTCGTATCTGCTTGAAATTTCCCACAAACCCAAGAGTCCAGGCCTGAGGACACCCACAGGCCAAATGGCCGTTTTGGAGATAGCGCCACCATCTGGCAACAGGAAATATGCTTATAACGCATGAAGTGAGTTAACTGAGTGGCAATTGTCCGATTGCCTCAAAACTTTCGCAGTGTTCATCAGAGTCCGGCCTGACGACATCTACATGCCGAACTTCGCTCAAGTCATAGCGCCCCTAGTGGCAACAGAAGTAGTTCTAAAGGACAAGGTGCTATACTTTAACGAACTCCTCCTGAGATTTCATCAGATCGACTTCAATTCAGTCTGAGTTCATCTTAAGATGTTAAGAGAAAAGTATTAAAAGAAAGAAACTTTGCTCCAACGTTGTGGGCGTGGCATGGCGGCCATTTTGAGTGTTTAGCGATCACTGTTAAAATGGCTGTAACTACATGTACTTTTCAAATCTGCTTGAAACTTTCAGGTTCATCAGAGTCCCGCCCCCTGACGACATCTACACGCAGCGAAATTCGCTGCAAAGTCATAGCGCCCCCTATTGGCAGACAGGAAGTAGGCCTAAAAGACAAGGTGCTATTACTTAACGAACTCCTCGCTAGAGATTTTTATCGCGATCCCTTCAAACTTGGTCTGTGTCATCATAAGATGTTGAGATGAAAAGTATAACAGAAAAACGTTTCGTCATACGTGTGGGCGTGGCATGGCGGCCATCTTGAGTTTTTAGCATGAAGAATTAGTGCTGTAACTACAGTGTGACGTTGTCGTATCTGCTTGAAATTTCAACAAACACCAAGAGTCCAGGCCTGAAGACACCTACAGGCCAATATGGAGTTTTGGAGATAGCGGCCACCACCCCCTGCAACAGAATATAGCCTTATATGAAAAACATCACCGATTTACATGAACTTAGAACGTGGTCTCCATGTGATAGTGAGGCGGCCCCTATGTTATGACCACGCCCAGTCACTCCGGCCACGCCCCCTTTCATAACATTTGAAACCGTTTAACGTAGATACTTATGTGAGGGTCATTGCTCAGCAGTGACTTCCCTTTTTATGGGTGATTTGACAGCCGCCCGCATAATGCGCGCCACGCCCCCCTTTCCCTAGATAATGACTTGTAGACGTATTTCGCTTTGTGAAGTATGCAAATGAACTCAGCAGAGACTCCTTTTTGTATGGGTGATGTTTTGACACCCCCCCCTTATGATGCGGCCACTCGCCCCCTTTCACGATAATGCCTTGGTATGACTATAGTGCTTTGTTGTGAGTATGCAATGAACTCAGCAGAAAGTTCCTTTCTTATGGGTGATGTTTGCCCTCGCCCCGCTTATGATCGCGCCACGCCCCCTTGTCACAGATAATGACCTGTATGGTCGTACTAGGCTGTATGAGGTTGCAATGAACTGCAGGCAGAAAGTACTCTTTTTTATGGGTATTTTGAACCCCCGCACTAATGATGCGGCCACGCCCCCTTCACGATAGATGACCTCTGTGACGTTAGGCTTGTGTGATGTATCAAACGAACTCAGTGCAGGGATTCACTTTGTCATTGGCGAGACGATATTGCAGGTACGAGTGA
>NC_045741.1:27271532-27281455 GCF_008692095.1 Etheostoma spectabile
TGGTCTACCGAATAAGCATGTAGTCAAACCTTTAAATGAAAAACCCTCGTTAATAATCAAAACAATTTGACCGCTAATGAAGTTTACTTTTGACCATCAAAACGCGTTTATCTAAAAGAAAATAACAGGAAGATTTAGCTGATAGGTGGAGGTTAACATGATCTATGTTCAGACCTAAGGAAGTCTGTCTATCACTCATCGCACTCGGAGAAAACTGGAATGTTTCATCCGTCCCGCGTTTCAATTGTCCCGGCTCTCCCCTACATCTTCTAAGACAAACGTTGAGTCACTCTGTGTGTCCAATATGTCTGTGTGGTTCTTGTATTGAAGACACAAGGACTGGAACGATACTTGAAGTAGCGGAAGCACGTTGTGTTGATGCATGGGATACGACCTTGTGCGATTCATTTCACAGATGAATGCCTTTTTGTCTTCACCACTCATCGCTGCGAAGGAGGGATACTTGGTGATGTCATGAGCTTCACTTTTACAGACGGAGCAAGGTGATTTTGGTTTACTATTGTTTCTTGTTTCTCCTGAGCAAAACTTTTTTTTTGTGTGTGTTTGTGTTGAGAGCTTTGGCTCTTTTTGGTGATCTTTTTGGTGATCTGTGGCCTTGAAATTTATCAGCAATGGAGAAGCAATAGGGTTACAGGCTATCTGTGACTCTTTGCTCAGGAACTTTGTGAAGCATGCAAGATCTGGATAGCTTCCGGATGTGTCAAGTTCCTCTACAACAATTTGACTCCACTTTTGCACAATCCATTCTGGTAGTTTTTTGAGCAACTTGTGGTTTTCCTCACAATCGTGAAGGATAGCTAGTCCTTTGACGTGTGGGATTGCCTCAGTGCAGCCTTGGAGGCCATTACAGACTATGCACCCGCTATGTAGCCTGATATACTGTGTCATGTGGGCTGGAACCGGCACGTTTGATTTACAAGTGAATAAATCTAATTGGCAGTTTCATACATGATGTATAAAATTGCCAATTAGATTCACTATATCCATTACAGTGTTTCCCCTATTCATTTTAAGAAGTGCTCCGCTGTGAGTCCACCAACAAGCCAAATGTCTGTGGAGAGTTCAATTGTCTGTAAAAATAGCAGAACAGTATTATCTAGTAAAGTCAGTTGAACAGGTGAAGCTAATGCTGTTGGTAACCTACCGGTTACAAACAGGCTTTGCTAGTGATCAACAAGGTAACATGCTGCAGATCTGGTGTTATTAGCCGAGCTGGACAGAGAAAAGATCAGCAATGCTGTTCCAAGGTGTTTGGCGGCAATCTGCCATTCCTCCAGGATTTGTACTCCTCCAGGACACTGAGGCAGGCAGGAAAGATTGTAGCTTTTCCCTCTCACTGTTTAACCCTTCCCCCCTGCCGGCCATCAGTACCAAAACCTGACACCATCATAACAGTTTCTTCCCCTCTGCAGTCAGGCCCTGAACCCCCACTGACACTGACTCTCTAACCATCAGCATTTTAGCAATGTTCTTGTGTGCACATTGCCATGCTAGCATTCAGATGGCCAGGTGGATAACGCCTTGTCCCCCCTCACAAGCCGCGCTGGTCATCTGTATTTATAAAGAGTGGACATGAAGCAACGAACAGGTCTCCTTCAGAGCTCTGAACTTATGGCCTGAACACAAAGAGATGAGGGTGGGTGACTTTGGAGGCAGGCTTTAGGCTGCCCAATCAGAAGTTAGATACAGTACAGAGATTCCTATGTTTTTTTCTACTGAAAACATTTTGTTTACTTTTGATTGGGTGGGCAAGACGTACATTGCCCTAGCTTCAGCCGGCTAACTAGAACTAAACTAAAATGGAATTGAACAGTCAGAACTAAAATAAAATAAACTAATTGAAAATTCAAAACTATAATAACCTAAGTTTACGCTATGTGGATCGCATTTAACTTCTCTGAACCGAATTTCTGTGAAACTGGTGGTGATAAGAAGCTGCTGACAGATCACACCTTGTAGGACTGTGTGATTTCATGACAAGCAGGTCAGGCTGAGATTTTGTCAGTCATTAATCATTAGAAAACATTAGGGAGTCATTCCCCGGAGTCCTTCTGTTCTTTTTCCCCAGCATGTTTCCTCGGATCAGGGAGGCTCCAAAAATCAGGGTAGCAGCTGTCGCCATGGTCCCGCTACACGTCCTGCGATGCCATGTTACATCCTACCACACTCTGCTACGCCCAGCTACGTCCTGCTGTGCCTTGTAACGCCCACAGTGCACTGCTATGCTACAAAGAACTACTACAAACAAACTACTATTTAATTTATTTTTTGTGACTGTTACCGCCACTCTTCATTCTAATCCCAACCGGGTCGTCAGACACCGCCTACCAAGAGCATGGGTCTGTCCGAGGTTTCTGCCTAAAAGGAAGTTTTTCCTCGCCACTGTCGCACTGTTGCTTGCTCTGGAGGAGACTACTAGAACTGTTGGGTCCTTGTAAATTCTGGAATGTGGTCTAGACCTGCTCTATCTGTAAAGTGTCTTGAGATAACGCTTGTTATGAATTGATACTATAAATAAAATTGAATTGAATTGAATTGAATTAAATTGTGAAGCACAGGTGGTCAGAGTTCAACTAATGTCTTTACAGGGTCATTTATTTTAATATTTTTCAACCTGGACCCCATTTTCCATGTACTGGTGTCTGAGTGACTAATGTGAACAAAAATCTTTGAAATTGGTCCAATATTAGCCAAGAACGTTGTAACACTAGCTGGGAACCAGACTGCAATGTAATCATATAGGGCAAATGTGCATTGTCCATTTCCATCCACTAAAAGTACTGTTTTTACCAGTGACAGGCTCAGATTATTCTGAGAATATTATGGAAAGGATCCCTGCAGAGATGGACCTGTTTGGAAAAGACTATATTTCTTAAACCAGAAACAGCCCTGAATAACACCATCTCCAAACCCACCAGATTCCATTTCAATTCAATTCAATTCAATTCAATTCAATTCAATTCAATTCAATTCAATTCAATTTCAATTCAATTTTATTTATAGTATCAATTCATAACAAGAGTTATCTCAAGACACTTTACAGATAGACCACACTCCAGAATTTACAAGGACCCAACAGTTCTAATAGTTTCCTCCAGAGCAAGCAACAGTGCGATTTAAATAAACAATACTGTTAGCTTGTATAGAGTAGGAAATAAAAGCTCATTAAATCATATACCTCCATCCCGCCTTCATCAATAACAATTTTAAGCTTTTCTCATAGTTACATCTGTATCTCAGAATTAACAGACAGTTTTCTGGTAATTATCAGAAAAATTCTGGTCAGTCATAATAAGAACCTTGTAGTTTTCTCTTCTGTTGAATGCAAAGCGCTCACATTAAAAGAAAGCAAACACAACATTTTCACAAAATAAGAAAATTCAACACTAACAAGAGAAATTAGATAAGATGATACTTTATTCATCCCACAGCGGGGAAATTCCCTTGTTACAGCAACAATCAGCTCATTCAGAGTTTTATTTAGTTTAATTAAAGCGGTTTTATTTCATTGGAACATAATAGATGATAGTGAGTTAATAAGAAATCTTGATATGATATGAGATACATCGCGTAAAAAAAGTACAAAAATATAAAGTTAAAATCATGAATTAAAATATATATGTAAAACTGCTACATTTCAGTAATCATTCTACATAACTGTCATTGTATGAGTCCGGTACCACCGATATCTTATAAATAAGATCTAAACCCAGAACTTGTAACCCTCTTACCCTGAATTATACTTTTCATTTTGGCTTATGGCCTTTTTCTAACGCAGAATATGCTATATTTGGTGATATATAACCTAGCAAGCTAACATGACATGATACAGAGTTGCTTTAAAATCAGCATAGTATTCCTTTAAGTATGAAATTAAGCAATCCATTACAAAATCAAGTAAATTCCTGTACAAAAATAAACATTTGTTATAAAAAAAAGCATGACATTTGTTTAGAAAAAATACCGATTTGTACTTTGTTTGTGAGGTACATGACTTTAGTGCATTGTATTTCTTTAATCAATCACAAATGCTAACTGATTCTCAACTTGGCACCAGATTTGGTTCACCAACCCTGTATGTGCAGATCTCCAGCTGCAAGAAAAAAATCTTGTGGGGTGATTGTGTAAGCAGCTCATAACAACATTTGTTGTTAGGTTGTGAGGCTAGTAATTATTAATAAGTAAGTGAGATGGCAAAGTACAACCAAATTCTGCAAAAGAGGTAGCATTCTTCATTTTAAGCCAATCCCTGATGTTTTACTAACCCTCCCTAAATAGTTTACAATGTTAGCTATCTTAAACAGTTCATTATGTTTAATAGTATGGTCACATGATCAAAATATCCACCGCAGTCACGTGTTATGGTCACATGTTTAAAACGGGCAATGTGCGACAGTCTGTGTCGTTTTAGGAATCACTGGCAATCAACCTATTCTGTTGTTTAGGTATGAAGAAGGTGGCTCTAAGTTCTCTGTTTTCTCAGGATTTAATTCAAATGTCACTCAATTTAATTTGCTTTGAATATTGTAATACATAAATAAGAGGATTTTGTCAATGTTTCAAGTTTTTATTTAATATAGTTTTTCCAACATTGTTTCTAGTTTTGAATTGTAATTTCAAAGTCTCAGGCGTTTGTACGCTTTCAGTGGGAACCAATGGCCTTCGAGCTGTGAGCTTTATAGTATATAACGTAACATAATAATTTGTGCTCCTCTCACATCCATCTGGATGTGAGAGGAGCTCTTTGGAGGTGCTACTCTGTTCCTTCCTCTTCAGTTTGCCCTTCTTCTACTGCAGGAACACCCAGGTGATAATCATTTAGCTCAATGTCCTCCTGTGTGTCTGTCTGCCGTCCCCTGCTGGCCTGTAGAGATATGACAGAACACAGAGGTGACTTTCTGCATCACTCCAGTGGTTTCCAACCTCTTTCCTTAAGTGACCTTTTCTATAAACTATTGTTAAGTAGAAAGTCATATAACTGATTAGTGACTACTTTCTCAAGCATCTTGGAGTAGGTCAATGAGAGAAAATTAGTCTAAGAATATGTCAGGTTTTAAAGCTGTTTCTAGGTTCTACGTTTAAAGAGAAACCGAAAGAAGATGAGTGCAAGAGGGGATGAATTTTATCTCTAATCATTATAATTTTATCATTGAAGAAGATTATGAAGTCGTCACTACTAAATTTCAAGCTTTCGAGAGGCATTTCATAACATAACAAGGGGCATGAACAGTGTTTTAATTAAAGCAATGATCATCAGGTAAGTTATTAAAAATCTAGGTCACCGTGCCAACTGATATCATTGCGGCCATCACGGCCACTTTGTGCTACATGTTAAGGTTTATTTGGTAAAACGGTCATCAAGAAGAAATACCCCTCTAAAATGTAAAAGTAAATAATATTATTTAGTAACAATATTGCTTGTTTGTGGTGGTGATTTCCAAAATGCTGTGATCAATGTTGGTTCTTAAATGTCTGTCGCTAACGGTTATTTGGCTGTGTGAACGCTGTCATGATGTGTTTACATAATAGTTGGTTTAAAAGGTTGTCTTACACCCCTTAAAATTAAGAAGGCCATCAAACCCCGAGGTTGAGGACCAGTTGTCTAAACAACACGCATGTGTCCATACCTTATAGTAGAAGTAAAGAGCCACGTTCACCAGCAGCAAAGTCAGCAGCAGGACAACCGCTTTGATGATAAAAGGCCTCGAATCTGATCAAACCCATGGAGAGTTATCACACACAACATCATGAAATCCAACAAATCCCATTTAACACAAACTGTGGGGACCTGAAATCTAAAATCACTTTAACATGTACACGGATCGCTTACACCTATCACACTTATAAGTTAAAAAGTTAATTAGTATCCTCTGCTCAGCCTCTTTTTACCTGTGGCATGTAAACAAAGAGGTGTGACAAAGAGAGAGAGAGTGAAGAAGAGGGAGAGAGATAATATTGGCTAGTCTGATCATATTACCATTCTGATTAATAGCAGGTGGGTGAAACAATACATTAACAAGGAATATATGTTTAACTTTATCTAAAATATGAACCTAGCAGAGCTGCTGTCGGACAGCTTTAATAGTGTCTTGAGAAACAGCAATTTTAGATGGATTATTTCAGAAGCTATAAAAATCTAGTTCTGTTTCCTCTGTCAAGTTTATAACTGCAGTTTAGCAGTCTGACAGGCAGATAGGCAGGCAGACATGCATTTCGGTAGGCAGCTCACCAAGGCAGATAAGCAGTTATGCATTTTGGCAAGCAGGTATTTCGAAAGGCAGACAGGTATTTTGGTCATACATGATGTCATACCTGTGCCTTGTGTCACTGATGAGCTTGAACAGATGAGATTCAGGATAGAGGAATGGGAATATGACACTGCACACTCCCTCAAAGTAGATCCAAACTGAACACAGTCTGAGCTGATCATCCACACAGATCGGACTGAGGACTCTTTCTTCCATCCTACGGAAACAGGAGAAAGACAGCCCAGCTCTCTGCACGCAACAGCTCCTACCTCTGTGATCAAGCCAGAAACAATCACTGGTCTCCAGTCTCCCTGATGTTTCACCTCCAGTGACCCTGTACAACGACCGATTCCTCCCACCAACCTGACGGGTTCTGAATAGAAACAAGAGAGTTGTCTGCGAAAGAGTAAAGTAAATTTGAACAGAAATTAACCAAATCAAAGCTGCTCTTCTTCTACCTGAGCAGGTGAGTCCAACAGCTTTTCCAGATGAGCAGTTGTTTCTATCTGAGCCTGAGCTTCTACAGTCCAGGAGAGCACGCTCATTGCCACCACACTGGAACTCTTTGGTCCTCATTGGACCCTCCACTTCTCCAAAGAGCATCCCCTGGAGGACTGAAGGAGCCCCACAGCCAAGTTCCCTACAGACAACCTCTGCATCCTGCTGGTCAAAGTCAGCTTCACACACTGAGGACCACCTCTGGGTCTTCACCTCCAGTCTGCCTGAGCACAGACTGGTCCCATTTACCAACCTGACAGAGTCTGATAGATAGAGATGATAGAAGATAAATTAGAAAGCGATAAAAGACACCAAACAAAACAGTGTTGCCATAAAACAGTACAATGGCAACGTGAGTTTACCATTAAAAACAGAAAACATGGAGTCATGTGATCAGCTGGAGAGAGATAGCAGCTTAAAGTGTAGCTCTTGGCCCAACCTAACCAATTAATTGTGTTATATAGTTCCAACTCCGATATTCTATTATTGTGTGCTCGTCAGAGTTACTTAACACAGAACGGTTACAAGAGCAGAGCACAACGCAGCGATACTGATGCCATTGCAGAGGAACTACTGGAGGAACAGAAAACTACTTTCAACAAGTGGGAATCGAAAACGACAAAAGCTAACTGCGATTCATGCTCATTTAGCATCTCTGACTGCAAGCCTTGGCGCCGTCAGATCTGACGTGAACAATCTAAAAACTACCATGAAAAGAAACTGAAGTACCCTTGACAGCCATGGCCACGCTTTTCAAGTGCTGGAGGCGAAGCTGGCAGACACAGAGGACAGACACCAAATCTGCAATATCTGCATCGTCAGGTTAAAGGAGGGGGTGGAAGGCTCTAAAGGGAAAATGTTGACTTTGCATTACTACAGGATTTGCTATAGGCCGATACAGTTTATCTTATAGATTTTTATCATGCAATTGCATCCTCCTCAGCAAGCTCAAAAACAAAGGGAGTAGCCATTGTTGTCGAACGGATTCTCCCTCTTTAGCGTCATCAAATGTTTTTGATGACAATTTCTATAATACGCTCACCAATCAAATGCTGGAGTTAATGGACTATTCTTTTGTTGTTGGTGCGGACTTCAATGCTGTGTGGGACCTAAACATTGAACGGTCAAACATAAAGGCCTCTTGGGTTCAGGTTTAGGCTCCAAATGCTTTGAAATCATGGGCCAGCAGCTTGGGGTTTATGGACATTTGGCGTGCAGTTAATCTCACCTGTAAGGGTTATTCCTTTTTCTTAGGTAGACATCATTTTTTCTCCAGAAGAGACTTTCTTTTTGCATCCCCTCAGTTGTATTATTCTAAAGTGGTGTTACTTCCAATTGCATTATATGACCATAAAGGGGTTCTGAGCTCCACCACCCTTGGCCAATGTGTTGTTAGGTGGCGTTTTAATACTTATTTACTGAAAAATTAATCCTATAGACCCTTTGCAAACATGTGACAACGCCATTATAACAAATTTATAAAGTTTGTTGCAGAATTCCTGATATTTGCAGAAAATAATGTTGGCTTGGTAAACTACCATGGAAAGCAACTCTTGTAGTACTCTTGACAGCCATGGCCACGCTTTCCAAGTGATTTAATTTTTAAGTGTCACATCAATCAAGTCACAAAATCAGTTTTCTACCATCTTAAAAATATTTCTAAATTAAGGGGCTTACTGTCAAAAGAAGACTGAAAAATTGATTCACGCATATATAACAAGTAGATTAGATTCCTGTAACGGTCTGTTCACCGGCAGCCCGAAATCAGCTGTGCAGTGACTACAAAATACTACTTACTTCTTACTAAATATTACTGGAACAAAGAAGTTTGAACATATTACACCTGTATTTAGACTTGCACTGGCTCCCAGTAAAGGCTAGAATTTATTTTAAGATTCTACTCCTAGTATATAAAGCTCTCAATGGCCTTGCACCTCAGTATGCTCATTGGATATGAACCAGCGAGAACCCTCAGATCCACAGGCTGTGGTCTGTTAACCATCCCTCTCTGTAACTCGAGAGCAGGGGAGGTGGCTTTTTTGTATTTATGCCCCAATGATATGGAACACCCTGCCAGTGGAACTGAGAGAGGCATCCACACTGAACACTGAAAAAAGGCTAAAAACCTTTCTTTTTACAAAAGTCAATGAATACCTGAGTTTGTCGCTGCGTGTGTGTTTGTGCATGCGTGTTCAACACATTTTTTGTATATATTTTACTCTGTATAACCAAACAAAGTATTATTTTATGTTGCTTTTGCACGAAGCACGTTGTGTTACAATAACTTGTATGAGATGTGCTATAGAAATAATGTTTGTTTGATCGATATTTTGTTGAGCCACTGTCGCTGCTTAGCACCACTCAAGAATACTGGGATTTGTTTAAATAAATGCAAACAAGCCAGTGTTTTTATTCTATCCCAGTATAAATTACTCCACAGTGTTGTGGACATAGGTCTGGCAATGCAAGACTAAGGATGGGCTGACCTGAGCAGGTGAGATCCAGGATGTAGGAAGAGGAAAATGAGGCTGCACACTCCCTCAGACTAGATCCAGACTGAACACAGTCAGACCAGATCCTCCACACTGATATGATCGAGGACTGTTTTCTCTGTTCTACAGAAACAGCAGAGCCACAGTCCAACTCTCTGCAGGCAACAGCTGCTGTATTTGGGGTCCAGACAGAGTTAAAGTCAGACACTGGTCTCCATTCGCCCTGATGTTTCACCGTCAGTGTTCCTGCACAGCGGCTGACTCCCTTCAACCTGACTGGTTCTGAACACAAACAATAGTGTCATCAGTAAAAGAATAAAGTGAATTTCATTAGAACATAAATAAATGAATCAAATTAAAGCTGCTCCTCTTCAACCTGAGCAGGTGAGTCCAACAGCTTTTCCAGGTGAGCAGGTGACGTTTCCATCTGAGCCTAAACTTCCACAGTCCAGGAGAGCAGCCTCATTCCCTCCACACTGGAACTCTTTGGTCCTTATTGGAGCCTCCACTTCTCCATAGAGCGCCCCCTGGATGACTGAAGGATTCCCACAGCCAAGTTCCCTACAGACAACCTTTGCATCCTGCTGGTCAAAGTCAGCTTCACACACTGAGGACCATCTCTGGGGAGACTGATTATTCTTCACCTCCAGTCTGCCTGAGCACA
>NC_045741.1:27281465-27286633 GCF_008692095.1 Etheostoma spectabile
ATTCACCAGCCTGACAGAGTCTGGAGAGGTGATAGAATATCAAATACAGAGACAAAAAAGGTACCAAACACCAAATAAAACAAATGATTCAAACTGGACTCAGCACAGTTCCAAAATAAGTTCATAATTAACAGCAAAACATATCCTTACATCTGCACAGAAATCCCATTTACATTTATACCATGATCTGGGGAGTACTCGATTCTGAATGGCTGCAGGGTATCTAAAAAAAAATGTTATAGGACACCTACAAGAGGAGTCCTATAACGATTGTAAAACATTTGTTTTTCAATGATTTAAAAATATTACTTGGCAAGTGACCAGGGTGTCAGCGGGTTAATGCCCTTAGGTGTCCATTGTCAGGTATTTATGAAATTCGGCGGAGGTAACCGTCCTCCCAATCGTCCATTACCTGACAATGAACACTTTGTTGGGCATTAACTGTTTCTTAATACACTCAATTTATTTCCATTTTTGAACACTTTACACTTCTTTTTAAACAATAATACGGTTTAATCATCTGAAGTTTTCTCTATTCTATTCCTTTTGGCTATGTACTCCACAATATTTTCTCTCCATACAGACAAGTTTAAAAGAGTTCACTATTTCTTGTTTGTCTGTAAACCAGAATAAAAATCTAGAAAATGAACCCTAAAATCTAAAAGAGATAAGGGCGGGACTCTCCTTTTAAGAAGGGTGAAGGAAGCCACGTGGGAGTTTGGATACTGTCAGGTCCCGAAGGAGTCCTTTCAGGCTGGTTGCTGGTTTGCCCAGGGGACAGACAGGTATGTTTCATATAAACAGATATGTATATTTATTTATGCATTCAGCTTTTAATATCCTAAGGGAGCAGCTCATCAGACTCCATTATGGCTGATGGAGACAGTCTGCTGCCATTCTAGCTAGTGCAGGTGTGTGTCAACCTGATTACATTACTTCCTTGATGTCACTGATGGGCTAGTCAGGATGAACAACAGTTCATTTTTAGGATAAAGGCTGACATCTGGCATGTGATTTTAGGCCCCAGCCGCTCTCTGTGTGTTGCCATTCTCAAAATGTCTTTGCTAGGGGAAACATGAAACTTTGAGCTAGCAAACCTGCAGCTAACTACTACTAGCCCACTGTATTTAGACACTCACTTGGAGGGCGACCAACCACAGTTTTGCCCAGCAGGACGCATAGTATATCATAGCCCTGCTTCTTCTTTAAGTCATACCTGGCTGCCTTCAATACAAAATAATATGACTAAGAAAACAAACTGAGCCTGTCACATTAACTTGTGACAGGCTGAAAATGGCAAGTTTAAAAAAAAAATTTGATCTGCAACAAGGCAGGCCTGCTTTATTCTTTTGGGGAATAATTGCAAAGATTTGCAAAGACTATGTTTACAGCATTTGCTAACTGGGATAATTTGCGATCATTTAGGGGGATTGCTGTCATAAGTAATGTTACTGATGGGCTTACCTGAGCAGGTGAGATCCAGGAGGTAGTAAGAGAAAGATGATGTTGCACACTCACTCAGAGCAGATCCTGACTCTACACAGTAAGACCTGATGTCCCACACAGATCTGTATGAGAAATCTTTTCTCTGTTCTACAGAAACAGCAGAGCCGCAGTCCAACTCTCTGCAGGCAACAGCTGCTGTCCTCAGGGTCCAGACAGAGTCCAAGTCATTCACTGGCCTCCATTCTTCATGATGTTTCAGCTGCAGTGTTCCTGTGCAGCGACCTCCCTCCAACCTGACAGACTCTGAACAGAAAGAAGAAAGTCATCGGTAAAATCGGCTGAGTCTGCCAAAATGATTCTTAATTTTTTTCTCTATTTACCTTCTGAGTTGTGTTTTCCTTCAGTCTGGAGTTCTGAGAAGAAAGTCAGAAGGTAAACATGTATAAAGCAGCACATTTGGATCACAGCTGTGGACAGAACAAACTTTCACAGGTTGTTCTGTAGAGAATCTTCTAGCGGCTCAAAAACACCTCAGTAAACTACTGTTTGGGAAGAATGTAAAGCCCTTGCAAAGTGGAAAAATGCAAGTGTTTATTTCCTATGTTAATTTTTCATTTATCTCTTGTCATATGGCAAATATATGTTAAAAATAAAACTAAAAAACACTGTTGTCATCCTGTGAAATGGTTTCAAATGTCCAATTACATCATCCTGCACTCGAGGGCGTTTACTAAATTAATGTCCAATTAAAATGTATATTAGTTTTTATGTCCCTCGACCATGACTACAAATCCTGCCTGATCTGGGTCAACAGCGAGCTAGCTAACAACAGCAGTGACAGAGGTTGTGACAGCGTTGAAACGCGCACACACACACACACACACACACACACACACATTTACGTTATACCATTCACACACTGTTGCGGCTGCTGACAATGTGGCTGAGCTCTAAGTCAATCATGGGAGACTTTGCTGATTTTCCCGGCTCTGTGCCAACGTAGCACGGCATGCTACATGCAGATGAACGGAGCTACAGCTAGATGACAAGGACCAGGTGAATGGGTGAGCAGGCAGAATGGGGGGAAGCACAGTTATTCTGCATGTACAGCCGGCTCTGCTGTCACTATGTTCATCCACTTGTCAATCCAATCATCTGAAGTTTGCTAAAGTGTGTTTCCATCCCACAACTTTAAAGCGAATAAAAACCTGAGCTTAATGACGTCACATGTTGTTTTGTGGTCAAATTGGTATAAGGAATAGATTTGAGACATTTTAAGGTGTCCATTTATTTTCACACTGAATCGCACAACATTGAAGCTAATATTTGCTAACAAAGTTTGCTAGCCAAAATGGATTGTGGTGTCCACCTATAAATGATTATTACCGTAAGTTGTAATAGTGCTTATGTGCCGGCTGATAGCGACATGTCAAGCTATAATAAGACAAGCATGACGCTATCAAAACAATATGGCTTGATACAGAGCCGTTTGAAAATCAGCAAAGTTTTTCCTTTCATCTTTTATCATTCAGATTTATCAGAAACAAAAACGGCACCCTGCACACCACATCCCCCGAGTCATCAAGAAGAAGGGAAGCATGTAGGTGTATCACGCCCAGAGGGGGGCCAGGTGTAGGACAACTGACACACATCTGTGTTAATCATATCCACAAGACAGAACCGTATGAACAGACATGTTGGATGGAATAAAAAGAGCACTGATTGGAAAGTTTGATTTATCTTCTGATTGGATGGTTAGCGGGCAACGTGCTAATTGGCTTGTCCGCTCAGGCCTAGTCTCACTTTGCCAGAACATCCACATGCTGCGGAGCGGAGGACGGTCTGGCCACTCCACATAGCCTTGCGGGATGGGAGAAAAATGTGTTTGTTTATACCAATGTGCTGAAATGTTTGGGGAGGAGCTGCCCAGCAACAGGCTGTATTTGTAGCATTGATGATGTCATCATTGACATCGCCTGTCAGAAGTCAGAACCAAGGAAGGGGGGTGTCTTGTATAGTGATTAGTCATGTTTGCTTTATGCATTTGAGGGGAAACTGGGGGGAGGTAGCATACCTCAGAAAAGTGTTCTTCTAGAGAAGATAATATCTACTTTAACTTCCGGGGGTGCGGCTCTGTAGCGACCAGGGGCCTGTTGCACGAAACTAGGATAAGGGATTAAGCCGGGATATTCAAGTTATCCTGGATGAATTTAGCTTGGACTTGGTTGCACGAAACCAGATTGAATTAAGCCCAGCCAAGTTACCATGGAGATTTATTCTTTGCGGCTAGCCTGGTCCAGAGCAGGCTAACAGCCAGGCTAAGATTAATCCTGGAGTCTCATGTGTCAAATCAGCTGCGGCTCTGATCCGAAATAAACGTGTTTAACAGTTATTGCGTTGTCTTCTGCATGTGTTCTGCTTTATTTTATTAACATGCATTAGCCTACTTTCACTTTTGTTTTCGCGAGTTTGATTTAAACCCTACTACAGTTGTTTAGATGTTAGAAATGGTTGCACTGGCACCCTGATGCGGAGTGGGACTTTTCCCGGTGGGACGGTACTGTCGAGGCTGCCTGGCGTGCGGCCGCTGCGCGTGGCCGGTGGCCGCCGCTGCCCGGTGCTGCTGCCCGTTGCCGCCGCTGCCGCGGTGCTGCTGCCCGGTGGCCGCCGCTGCCCGGTGGCTGCTGCCCGGTGCCCGGTGGCCGGTGGCTATTGCCTGCCAGCAGACCTGCGAGTTGTGTCAGTGTCCACTCTCTCTGTAAAAGTAGAGATGAGCAGCGCAGCGTCCGTGGTCTCAGCTTCAGGTTCATACAGGACGCGCTCCGGAGATTAAGTGTGACGATATTAATGTAGCGATATTCCAGATGATAATAATGGCAGACTGGTCAGAGACCAATACATTCATGATTTCATTTTCTTGTTGCTTGTCCTTCTCTAATGAAGGACAGTTTGTGTTACTCCTTAATAAGTGGGCCTATTGTTTTTTGTTATAGCTTACATTAGTTTCATAACCTTCCTAATAAGTCTCACATCACCGGACTAAGAACGTGGCCTATATACAGCACGTATGTAGTGGAGTTATCATTCATCACACCGGGAACACCACAATGCTTCTTCATCTTTTTATTTTGGTGCGGTCACTTGTCAGAAGAATAAAAAAACATGAATATTGTTTTACATATGCTCACAGCGTGTATTGAAGTCATTTACTTTTTTTTCTAGTTGTGGTCCCTTTCTGATTGTTCTGTATGAACATTAATTGTACAAAGAATTAGATATAGCTTATAGAGATTTGTGCATGGTTGTAAAACATGTTCTCACGTTGTGAATAAGGGTTTGAAATTCCGTAGTGTCCGTAGGGTCCATTTCCCGAGGAACATTAATTCCCTCTGCTCTCTTTTGAGGCAAAGTAGATATTTTTAAACCCCCACACATTCAGTAGGGTCCGCTATGTTGGGCTTTTTTTCTCCGTTTGATAAGAGCCGTATTTCCCTTTTTCCATATTCTTCCCTCCTCGTTATTTTCCATTAGAAGCTGCTGCTCATTGGGTGAAACATTTGGCGCATGCGTCTTCTCATCTCTGCATCAGTAAATCTGTGATCAATACCGTAGTCTATTTGAGAAAGCCGTGAACGTGCACTTATCCTGGCTATCTCCACCTGGCCATCCTGGCTCAGCAAACGTGCAACCGATTAAGCCGCGATGAGCAGGTCACACTAAGT
>NC_045741.1:27286643-27298472 GCF_008692095.1 Etheostoma spectabile
TTTTTCACTTATCCTGGATATCTTTATTCTACTTTCGTGCAACAGGTCCCTGGTCTTGTGCTACTGTCGCCTTTGTTTTCTATTAAGTGTTTTTCTTCTGTTTAAGTGTCTTTTCGTTTGTTTGTTAGCAACACGAACGTGTGCTTGTGACGGCATTGCCTATTGATATTGAGCAAGTTGATGACACCTCATCTGCCAGGTACTGCGGGCAAACAATAGCCTCAAACAATGGTATCAAGCCTACACTTAGCTGGCTGCTGTTGGCTCTGATGATTATTAGTGATCTTTTAGTTCCATGCACCGCAACACAATGGGAATATGGACTACAATGTACAGTATATACTCCAGAGATACATTGTTGTTTTTCCAACTATTCCAGTCTACACCCCCGGATCATCTGCCGGCTGTGATCCGAGCCACACGGGCGTAGCAAAAGCGAGGAAGGCGGGGAGGCGTCAGAGAGCATCTTCGCCGGCGAGAAAGTAAACCAACACTACCTCAATAATCCTGAGCAACACGCGGTCCAAAGGAACTGCTTTGAATTTCAGAAATCAAACTTTATTGTGTTTACTGAGATCTGGCTTCACAGAGTCCCTGATTCTGTGCTTAATCTGGACGGTCACTCGCTTGTGCGAGTCGACCGCCCCTCATGAACGTCCAGCATGAGGATTGTAGGGGGCTTGTGCATTGATATGAGTGACAAAGGGTGCAGACAGTATACAGTAAGAAGCACCATGTGCAGCTCTGATATAAATAGTAGACTGCTCTGTATACCCCTATACTATATTATATAGCTTTTTTCACCCAGCATGTTTCCTTGGATTAGGGTGGCACCTAAATCATGGTTGCAGTTATCCCAATGGTCGTGCTCCGCGACCTGCTATGCCCCGTTACACCTTACTACGCTCTGGAGTGCCCTGCTACGCCCTGCTGTGTCATTCTACTCCCTGCTATGTCCTAATACGCCCTGCTATGCTGTGCTGTACCCTGCTACGTCCTGTAATACCCTGCTATGCCATGAACTACTACAACTACTATTTCTAGTCATAGTTCCGTTATCTTTATTGTGACTATTATTGCCACTGTTCATCACACCCCCAACCGGCACCGTCAGACACCGTCTACCAAGAGCCTGGATCTGTCTGAGGTTTCTTCCTAAAAGGATTTTCTTTTTTCTCATCACCAAGGTTTCTTCCTAAAAGGAAGTTTTTCCCCGCCACTGTCACACTAAATGCTTGCTCTTGGAGGGATTGCTAGAATTTTTGGGAGACCACACTACCTCCCAGTATTATCATATATCGTATTATCAGATGTCATAGTTGCTGTTTATTGAAATGCCTTGAGAAATGTTCCGGGTCCCAGCTTAGGACAGAGGTAGAATCAGTGGAAATGAATATGTACTTTTTGGAATTTTGCCGGTCTATCTTTGACACTGTGGCTACGATACCACACACTTCCAGTTAGAGCAAGTCTAGAGAAAACTATAATTTACAGACACCCAACAATTCCCCCACTTAGTACGGCGGTGACGAGAAAAAACTTCCTTTGAACAGGCAGAAACCTCAAACAGAATATAAGTGTTTATAACAGCAACATAAACACTTTTGAGTTGAACTAACTAACGTACAGTATTATGTCATTGTTAAATCTCTTATAAGCTTCTTTGTTGCTTTGCTAGGAATAATGCTTACTCTATTATGTAATATACAGTTACAGCAACTATTCCAGTTGCAGTAACCGGATCTAAAGCCAGAACAATGCCTTATTAAGGTTAACAACTCCTTTAATATGCACTTGTGTTGTGTGTGTGAAAAAATCCAGCAGGATAGCTGGCTAACAACATCATCTTTGAGACGTTAGCCTCAGGTCCTGGTGAGTCTTAGTAGTGGTAGAAATTAACTGAAAGATCAATGCATGCCATCTTATCGGACATTGACTACAGCTGGCTTTTGCAATTGCAGACATTAAGCGATGCTCAAGTTTCAATGAACAATACATGGTTATTACTAAACATGCACAATTTCTGTACTTTTAATGTTTACAGTATTATCTTTAATAACTTCCTGTTGGTGAAATCAAACATTGTACCCATATGTATTAGTGCCTTGTCACATGTTAAGGCACTAATTACCTTGGGAGAGACATCCCAATGTCCCCAGTATGGACGCTTGTGTTCATGTGTGCGTGCATGCATGTGCGAGTCCTACCTATCAATAGTGGGTAGATTTCCTCTTTTCTAAAATGTCTTTGAGTGTTGTAAAAAGCACTTTATAAATAAAATGCATTATTATTATTCCTTGTTACCTGAGCTCCACAGCAGCAGCAGCAGCAGCACCAACAGGTGACCCTTGTCCATGTGGACCATCTCTCTGCGTTGCCGTCTGTCTTCTCTGATAATCCTGTGTGCAGTCCTCAGTGTACATCTGCATACAAAAAGAGGTGGAGCTTTACTGTGATGTATAATGTTGTGGTATTTAGTTTGACAGGAAGTGCATTTCTGTGAAGCTGAGAAAATTGACAGGTCTGTGGTTTCTGTCTACAGCAGCTGAGATGCTCCTATCCGATAAATGCTGTCAGAGTTTAATTATTATTGAAGGTATTCAATGTGTTAACATCAGCAGAGTCACCTGACTCACAGCTGCCAACAACAATTATATTGGTTATTGATTAATCTATTGTTTACGAGTAATACTACTGCAGTCCCAGTTCAAAACATGGCTGTTGGGAACATGCCGATTGCTCGGCCTGTCACATGATTGTTTTTATTCTAATGGGACAAGTGACGGGAACACAGATTATAAGCAATTATTTTGCCCCCTAGTCACTAATGTGAATATTGGACCCACTCTACACATGCTACACATCTCCAGAATATCCTTGACATTAAATTACATTAAAAAGGCGTTTTTCAGACACGCCACCGGAAATTTAATTTTGTTTGAGACCTGTTTCTGTCTCAGTACCAAACAACACAGAGAAGCTAATGTGAGCTAACATTTGTGAATGCCTTAACAAAACGTATATTCCTAATGCTAAATATGGCTGTTAGCTGTGTAAGTATCTAATGTTAGCAAAAGAAAATGTTAATAATATTTATATTGTGGGGGGCGTGTTGCATTCGCTTTGCCGCACCATTTGACTCTCGTTCAAATGGGGTGACTCTGCTACTAATCATTCATTGTCCTGTTGGAGACATTACTGGGAGAATTAAATGTTTAAAATATCAACTGAAAAAAAACACTTTTATTAATTAGTTTTTTTAATGTGTGCATGCCAACGTGGTGATCCCTCATATGGACTTTATTTCCTGCAGTCCAACCCTTCTGCATTCATCACTAACAACATGAGATTACATTTATTAAATACCAAATAATATTATTCTGCTTTCCCGGCAGTTTGTTCTTAAATTTAGTGAAATGACTGCACCAAGCAGAACATGCATAATCTACACAACACATCAATGATGACATGCAAAGATTCTTATGTCTTAGTTACTCAGAGTTGGGGGTTTTTAGCCGCAGATTATCTGGAGAGTGACTATGCCAATAGTGTTTCTAAATCACTTCTCTGAGATACAAATTCATCTGGATTACAAGAGACTTTCAAAGTATTTGATCTCAAAGGTTTCTTCTTAGTTCCAAACAGGTTTGACTTAGTTTTACCCAAATGTATTTAAAGATTGTTATCTAGCCACTTTCTAACACCTTACTAAGAATGTTATCATCAAATTGTGTAATACGGATGTGTAACTACTCCCACTCTGTAATGTTTCTTGTATTTTGCCCTGTAAAGCACTTTGTGACTTATGTCTGTGAAAAGTTCTTTATGAATACATTTTACTTACTTACTTTGACTGAACATAACATTAGAATTAGGCCTGCCACTCTAAAAACACAAACTCGCATGCAGGCAGTGATATAGTTCCTCTTTGTTTCACCTGCTAGTGGTTTGAGGTATTTGTTTGCGGTGTGAAAATGTTCTCACATTAAAAAAATTCATACAATTTTTTATGTGCAGGTCATTTTTGTATTGAGATCTATGTTTCAAAATAATCTGCTGACAGGGATTGGAGGACCCAAATGCAGAGAGGAGCTGGCACGCGGAAGAGGTTGCAAAAAGGTTTATTTTAACAAAAGGGCAAAAGAGAGTCCAAGCAAAAAGACAAAGTCCAAGGAAAAGGGAAAAACAAAAAACGAAGCTCAGGGGCTGGCAAAAACCCTCTTGGGAAGGTAAACTGTGGGGGAATAATGGGCTGGAGAAAGAGAGCCTGGAACGCTGACTTCCACACGAACAAGACAAAAGGATCTGACAAGAGACAGGCAAAGCACAATCATTAAATGTACAAGGTAATGAGGAAACGAGAGGCAGGTGGCAAGAGGGCAGGGGAGCAGGTGGAAAACATCAGGTCATCACAAGAGCGGGAAGACACAGGATGTAAAACTAAAGCCAAGACGAGACAAAAACCCAACTTCAAAATATAGCAGGAAACAGAACATACAGACACTCAGGGGAACACAGGACCAACCACACAAGACCAGGGAGAGAAGATACAAACACCAGACAGGACCAAAAGAGGAAACGAATCCAAAGCAAAAACCTCAAACCACAACCTCTGTAATACAAAAACATTTACAGTAAATGATGGCTGTCAATTTACAGCAGGGTTTTAACAGTATTAACCTGTTATTGTTAAATTAAGCACTTTACTAGCAATACAAAAACAATTGTAAAACTTCTCCTCTCACCAGAGTGAAAACCTGAGGCACACAAGCACAACTATTGATATAGGGTTGAGGTTTGGTTCCAGTTTAGGTAGGGGTGAACAGATCTCCACAGGGAAACTTACCTCGATACCGAAGGGGCAGTCTCTACCTGACAAGGGAGCAATGAACCAGGGGAAGTTTCTTAGAGACAGTCTTTAGGGGAATGTTGTTGGAGGAAAGCCAAGCGTTCTGACCTCGTTCGTACACAGGATGCCCGATGGTGATCAGCTATGTGCCGGTTACCCTGGGTGTCCTTCCAGACCATTCAGCGTCATTGCTTTGGGGGACCAGAAAAAGGGAACCTCAACAGTTGTGAGTTGTGTGAGAGGGAATGACACCTTACTGAAGGCCCTGAATAAGTGTTTGTAAGTTTGTAAAGCCCAGAAAGTATTGAAGCTGCTTACTGGAACTAGGGACCAGCTTCTCTGCCACTGTTTTATTTTATCTTGATCCAACGTCATTAGATGACTAGTTTCTGATGTAAACAGGCAGCACGGTTGGGTTGAGGGAAAATACATATTCTTATTAATGCTGACATGTCTGATGAGCTATTAACCAGTTGTTTAAATGTTTTTGAACAGAGTGTATCTGGTGAGTTCTCTGATGTTCTGAGGGACAGAGTTCCACTCCCGTGCTGCTATGACTGAAAAGGCACTCTGACTAAATGCACTTTTCTGCAGAGGAACAACACAGTCTCCTCAGGCCGACCCTTGTGTTACTCTCTGCGTGGTGTTCCTGATGGTTACAAACTGACTGAGAGGAGGAGATGACAGACCATGGATGATTTTGTATAACAGACAGAGGTTTGAATATTTGATGACATTTTCCCAACTTAAAAGCTTATGCTTTTGTAAAATGGCACAATGGTGATATCTTGATGGTTTTTTATCCAGAATTTTGATTGTCTGTTTGTAAAGTGACTAAAGATTTTAGTGTTGTTTTGTTTGCCTGTGACCAGGTTGTAAGACAGTAAATGATGTGAGACAGAACCATACTGGACATGAACATTTAAGCTGCCTGAAGTGACAAGTGTGATCTTATGAACCGGGAATTTGCGTTATTAAATTTGACTCGATTGCAGACCTTTTTTATCTGTAATTTAAAAGTTAGTTTAGAGTCTATTAAGATGCCTAGGTATTTGAATTCTGACACAACTTTCATTTTTTCCCCTGTCACATAAATATCTGCCTGATTATTTGCAATGTTTGATTTAGAAAAATACATTGAAACTGTTTTATTTGCCTCAAGTTTTAAGGAGGATTAATTTAGCCATTCAGAGACATGGGCCATAGACTGTGTAAGTTTTTCAGCAACTTGTTTTGTGTTTTTACCATTGGTAAAGTTGAGAAATGATTGTTTTGTCCGCGTAAATCTGAATATAGACGTCTGGACAAACTGAAGGGAGGTTGTTTATATAAAGTTAAAATAGCAGAGGCCCCAAAATAGAACCTTGAGGTACCCCTGTGGATATGGCGAGGGGCGGCGAGTGGTAATCACTAATCCTGACAGACTGTGAACGATTTGATAGATATGATTCTATCCATTTTATTGCATCTGAGGAGAAGTTCAATTTTCTTAGTTTGGTTAATAATATTTTATGAGTTACAGTGTCAAAGGCTTTTTTTAGATCGAGAAACAACTCCAAACACCCCACCGTTATCCAGTAAATGTTTGATATTTTCTATGAAAAAACAATTTCAGTTTCCGTGGAGTGTTGAGTTCTGAAACCAAATTGCATTGAATGAAGGGAAAATGTAGTGGTATTCAGATATGTTATTATTTGATGGGAAATTAGTTTCTCTGTGACTTTTGACACTGTAGGTATGATGCTGATTGGTCTGTAATTGTTCACTGACAATGGATCTCCAACAGCTGACTTCCACACACTTGGAAATACTGCCTCAATAATGGAGAGATTGACAATTTTGGTTACTGGTGTTAATAATGTGAAATTGAGTTATTTCAGCATGCACATATCTATGCCAAATATGTCTCTAGTTCTGGAAGCTTTTAGTGTTGTTATTGTCTGTAAGACTTTGGATTCTGTGACTGTGCCTAAGCTGAAAATTGGCTCTGAATTATTTATTGGGAAACTATTTAGAATGTTAGATGGAAAGCTTTGGGCAATGCTTTGAGCAATAAGTGGATACAGATTCAATAAAAAACAAAAAATTGAAGGCATCTGCAACTTTAATTGTGTTATTGGTAATTTGTCCATTTATCTTAATTTCTAAAAGTTGTTTCTTTTTTGTGTCCTGTTTTACAAGTTTTTTCAGTTGGTTCTAAATTGTTTTAGAATACCGGACTATCCCTCCAGGGTTCCTGTAAAAAGGGACCAAACTGCTCCGATTTGTGTGTTTTTTTAAGCAATTATTCAGTTTTATTGTGGATGTTCACTGGTTCATTTACATATTAGTAGGCTATTGTTACTAAAGTTTCCCAGACAATTCAAAAGACATGACATGGCATAATGCCTGCCACTCTAAAAACACATGCATGCAGGCGGTGCAAATAGTTCCTCTTTGTTTCATCCGTTAGTGGTTTGAGGTATTTGTTTGCAAAGTTTGAAAACATTTTCATATTTACAAAACTGTGTACTCTTTATGTGCAAGTCATTTTGTACTAGTGTATATATAGTGTCAGAATAATGGGTCTCACACAAAGTACATACAGTATGAGCGTCTTTTGTTATCCCCATATAATGAGATTTTATAATCCTCCATGTGTTTTCTGAACTACTTATTCTGTTCATGGTTACAGGCACATTTACATCAGGACTCAGAAAATGTTGTTGATATATACTAATAATGTTACAATTAAGTTGTTGTTTCAGGTAACGGGACTAGAGAAAATAAAAATGAACATCAATTTATCATGACATTTCTTGTCTTCATGTCCAGTAAACAAAGTTTGATAATGTCAGATAACATGTAAAGTTAAACTGTCAAACCTTCACTACAGTCAAATCTCAATCAATATTACTATCAAATGTCAATGATCAGTTATTCATTTATAGTGATTCAATATATTTTTAAACAGACTTCCAGAGTTCACAATTCAGGATAAATCAAACATGATCATTAAGAGGAAGACGATGGCTCAAAGAGGGGGTTCAAGAGCGCTCCCTGTCTGTGGAAGTTTCGAATTGTCGCAAACTGAAAACACCTTTTTTTTCACGAGCCATCCCAGGTGCGTTTCCCGGCTTCAGGTATGAGCTCTGAGTATCACAGACCCGTTCGTCGCTTCGTGTCCACTCTCTGTAAACTAGAGGTGAGCAGCGCGGCTGGTGGACCCGCTCTGCTGTGGGGAGCAGTGACGCGTGCATCGTGTAGTCCTCCGATAACGCGCAACGTACAAGCCTCCTCTAAACTTGTCAGAGCCAGAGACCCAGATGGTCCTCTGTGTCTGTCAGACGGTCTGAATGAGATCCACCATATCAGCGGAGCAATAACATGCACAGCAGACTATATTACAACTCTCAAATCTGGACAACAGAGAGGGAGGAGTTATATTTTGAATGTGCATAAAGTTGTAAACATGGCGAAAATCTGATGAAAAACATTGAGAGCCTACTATATATACTATACTATACGATACTGCAACGTTGGGCCACTATTGTGCATCTCTAACCTCTGCATCTCTAAATGTAACTGTAAATAAATAATAATGTTTTAAAATGAACAAATAGTCTTTATTTTCCCAAAAAAGAATCCAGTAAGGGGGGCACAGAGGATGAGGGCCAAACATTACTGAGCCTTGACACAAAGGTTAAAGGATTAGAATTTGTGCAAAACAGTGGTTCTCATTCTTTAGAATTTCAGTGGTCTTGATCCCTCAACATTAATTTAACTTTGGGTCCCTGGTCCCTACACCAGGGACCCCTGGACCTGTTCCCCACAGACCCAAATCTTCTCAGCTGTTGCTGACATATGCTACTGTCTCTTCATGTTGTTCATTATGTGTGGCACATTGTCTGGGTCAGTTCTTATATCATGAGAAGTTAGTAAATGCTAAAAGCCCTAATACCTGTTGATACTACAACAACACAAAGGCTCTTGACCCTACAGTTTTGCACATATCATGCAAGACTTGATTTCTCCATTTTTTTGCACAAAACTCTCCAGAAAGTGCCATTTAATGGTTTATTTTTCAAAATTTTTTCCTGGGGGGGCATACCCCCAGACCCCCCTAGGGAGAGCCCCATCCCCCACATATAACAAATCCCAATTTAAACCCTGAAGTATAATGATGCTGAAAGAGCCAAAGAAATTGCTTTGTACGTGGCAAAATATGGGTTGGCCCCCCCAAATCTCACTCCAAGGTTTGGGGAAAAGTTGGCAGCCCTGGTTATAGTCTGTCTTTACCAGGTCACAGTGAACAACCTGAGACAAAATTGATGGCTGCTGTTTTCTAGCAAAAGAACATAGCAAAAAAACATAGGGGGTACCCAAAATATATTGTTAGGATTTAACGAAATGAAAGGCATTAGCAATTTCCACATATACTTTCGTTTAGAACGCAGCTTAATCGATAATGGGGAATCTTTCATTTTTGGTTTGGAATTGTGGCGACTGAATGCTCCTCATAAACGAGCCAGCATTTTTGACATTTGCTGCAGGCAGATCCCGGCCGTTTAGCCAATAGATTCTATCACACAATTGCATCCTCTTCAGCAAATTTTAAAACAAAAGGAGTAGCCATTGTTGTCAAACGGAATCTCCCACTTTAAGTGTTGTCCTCTTGGTCAGATGATACAGGCAGGATTGCACTTGTGTCAGTGTGCACCAAATGTTTTTGATGTCAATTTCTATAATACGCTCACCAATCAAACGCTGGAGTTAAAGGAGAAATCTGGTCGATTTCAAAATGTAGCTCTGTTTTCTTTAAATTTGGAGCGCTGTCATTAGCAAGACAAATGAAAACAATCGGTGCTGCCTACACCGAGTTATCCTCCTGCTAGCGTTAGCGCCCAACAGGCTTAAAAAGGGCATGTTTTAAACATTTTTTTTAGCTTCTAAACATGTTCAAAATGTCATTACCAGTGCCTACCCATAGTGATTCCTATCAAGTAAACACAGCAAATCTGACTGCAGTAGATGTGACCGAAAGGTGGGTTTCGACTAGTGTGGACTTCCTCTGTAAACAGGAAATAAACAGAGGTTTGGATTAACACAACTTTTATGCCTTTCTGTCACAGAAGTATCTCACAATCCAGACCATCAGCAGATTCACTACAATTTCATACGTCTCTTCATGCACTTTCTGCCCAATTAAAGCTATATAATTAATATCATGGTTATTGACTTTGGCTATATTATTTAATTAAATATTATTCTATTCAATTTAATTTTACGTCACTTACTTACTTACATTGCAATATTTTTCGTACTATGGCCACCTCACTTTACTTTAAAATACTTTTTATATAATGCCACTTTACGTTCATTCAGTACTTTTTCCACATTACCTGTTGTTTGACTGTTTGTTGGTTTGCTTTTTATTGTGGAAACACTGCTGCTGTTACAAGGGAATTTCCCCATTGTGGGATAAATAAAGTATGAACTAATCTAATCCAAAATGTCTGCCTTGATTAATGTTACTGTATCCATTACTGTAAATGTTTTGATTCTGAATGACCTGTCAGCCTTCCAGCTCTCTACAGTTCAAAAATGTTATCCAAAGTCCTTAAAGTCCATGCTATGAATTTGTGCTGCAGCAGTTTTCTTTGCGTATGTGACTAGTCCCTTGACTTGTGTCTGTCCGTCTGTGTGTGTGTCTGTGTGTGTGTTGTTTTGTCTCCCTGCCTCCTGTTTTTCATCTTTGTGTTTTTGTGGCCCTGGGACGCGTTACTATGTCCCAGTGCGTTGTTCGTGAATGCTATGTTTTTTTAATATAAAAAAAATAAAAATGTGATCACAAAAAAGAGAGGCTAAGGCTGTCACTTGAATGGTGTTTTGAGCTAACGTTAGCAATCAAACTATCTTAGATTGCTAAAACATTTTTGAAATGATTTCCATCTTCTGTTACTGTTTGTAATGACAAAAGTTTCTTATTTTATGGATTTCATAAATTTCAGTATTACGCGTTATGCTGTAAACCGTTTACAAATCTGCAGTCGACTTACACTGGGCAGCGACAGGCGCTCTGGTCTGTCAAAACGCAATGCCCATTGATTTGCCCCTCCTTGTAGCTGAGAGAAGCCAGCTTCCATTGAAAATGAATGACTTCCGTTAACTTTACAAGCTTAAGTCGGTAGCGGTAATAACTTCCCGTTGTTGGGAAGATGGCATCAATCTTACCATTTACTAAACCAGAGAAAGATTCAGCCAATGCCGGAAATAACAGGCCAATCTCACCAACATCCCATTTGTGCAAATGGACGTAAAAAATGACTGTTTACCTGTGGTCATATTCTTTGCTGAACGAGTGCCAAAGCAGCTTTAGAAAAGAAAGATCCACAGCTGACGCTTTGATTAAAGTAATAATGAAATGGGGGGGGGGGGGGGGGACACAGTAAAGGAAGTGGATGGCTTTGGTTCTTCACACTGAGAAAGCAATGATTCCATGTTGGAGATAAGGGCTACTAATTAAAATGAACAAGTAGGCGTAGGGAAGGCTACATATATATATATATTAATATATATATATAATATATATATAATATATAAGCAGAAAAGATCATTGGTGCCAACCTGCCCCCTTCATGACTTTACTCTTCCAGAGTCAGGAAATGGCGGAACCATCACTGCAGACCCTCTCACCGGGACAAAACCTGTTCCAGCTTCTCCCCTTGGTAGGCTACAGAGCACTGTACGCCAAAACCAACAGACTCAGGAAAGTTTCTACCCACAAGCCATCTCTCTGATGACCGCTTACTTCTTACCATCAGTGTCAGGTTCAATTCTGGTCAATAACCCAGTAACACTGTCTCTAAACGGCACCTGTTTACTGGTTCCACTTATTATTCCACTTATTTAGTATTATTCGTCATTCTCATTCTCATATCTCACTTATTATTTACTATTTACACATCATTCCCATTCTCACATCTCACTTATTTTTTATT
>NC_045741.1:27298482-27298615 GCF_008692095.1 Etheostoma spectabile
TCTCATTTCCTATTTCAGAACTGTTCATACTGTTCATCCTGTTCATACTGTTCATATTGTAATATAATAACATAATACTATTTATCTATGTTTTGGTTGTTTTTGTATGTGTAAGCACATTGTGAGTAACGAT
>NC_045741.1:27298625-27299226 GCF_008692095.1 Etheostoma spectabile
AAAAATTCCTCGTATGTGTCCTCATAGCTGGCAAATAAAGCTCATTCTGATTCTGATATAACTGGATCATGGACTTCTTATCAAATTCAACATTTAAAGTTAATGTTGGATCATAAATATCTGTTCTGAAATTATAAACGAGATACCACAAGGCAGTGCAATTAGTCCAATTACTATCATGACTACACAATTTTCTCCAGTCAAACAGCTCCAAAACCGAGGCAATCCTTGTTGGCACCTCACATCAAGTCCATTCATCTTCCATAACCGGTATAACTATCTCTGGTCAAGACATTCCCCTCTCCACAACAGTCACCAATCTTGGTGTAAGATTTGATCCACAACTCACCTTTGAAGCCCATATGAAAAACATCTGCAAGATCTCCTTCTATCATCTCAGAAATATTGCAAAACTCCGTTCTACACTCACCCTAGCTGATGCTGAAAAACTGGTCCACGCCTTTGTCTCCTCCAGACTGGATTACTGTAACGCACTTCTCATCGGAATCCCTAACAAGAGTCTGCAGAAACTGCAACATGTTCAGAACAGTGCTGCAAGGATCCTGATGAGAGTGTGAAAGTACGACCACATCACACCCAT
>NC_045741.1:27299236-27299448 GCF_008692095.1 Etheostoma spectabile
CTTCACTGGCTTCCCGTTTCTGCTATGATTAAATATAAGGTCCCAATTCTCACCCACCAGTGCATCTATGGAAATGCCCCCCCCTACCTGAAAGAACTACACATCCCTCACACTACAACACAATCCCTCCGCTCAAAAAACTCCAACCGCCTCCTACTCTCCAGAACTAAGCTCAGCACCATGGGTGATCGAGCCTTCTGCTCTGCCGCTCC
>NC_045741.1:27299458-27299615 GCF_008692095.1 Etheostoma spectabile
CGTGGAATGCCCTCCCTGACCATCTAAGGGCACCACAGACTTTTGAAAAAGGACTAAAAACATTTCTTTTTAGCAGAACTTATGAGTTTTAACATTTCACAAAAATGTCATTGCACTATTTATAGATATTTTACACTGATGGTTTTTACCTTGCTTT
>NC_045741.1:27299625-27301866 GCF_008692095.1 Etheostoma spectabile
CCTGTAGCACTTTGAGATTTGTTTAAATGTAAAGTGCATTGCAAATACAATTTATTATTATTATTATTATTAATTATTAAGCTGATAAAGAAGCACTCTAAAACATATACAGGGCTTTGATGAGAGCCACTTTGGATTATGGTAGAATAATGTAAGAGGGTTGGGGTCAGTTACAATTCGGACACTACAGAAGAAAAATGGCTGACAACGTAAAAGTGTCCTAAAACGTGAATAGTGACTCATTCGAAAAAAACTGTATACATGCTTTGAACTTATTTTGTTTCATATTTAGCTCCCATCATACATCCCATTCACTGTTCAACTCGCTACTAGGTTTCAGCAGATAGTACAAATTGCGTGTCATTCATTGTACAGTCCTGATATTGTTTTGGAAACAATGAAATGGATGGATAGCAAGCTCGTCTTGTTGTTTAAGATAATGTTACAGTTATAATATAATGTAATTATATTTTAATCTTACAGTTGACAACCTTATACATCATTGTTTTATTCTGCAGCGGCAAGCAACCATCAGTCCATGAATGAGGGAAATGTCTGTGGATAGTTTGCATGTCGGTGATAACAGCAAGAGTGTGTGTTATCCACCTGCTAAAGTTAATTGTGAAATGAAGATAATGTCCGTAGGCACAAAATTATTACATTACCTGAAATGTTCATTATAATAATATAACTACAAAATGCATTCCCTGCAGTAAATGCTTATGTTGTGGTCTGCTGCCTTCCCCAAACTGTTGTGTGTCTCCCCTTTTCTTCCCTATGTGTTGTCTGTTTGCCGTGAGGTCGTTTTCCGGGGGATTCAGAGGCGTGGCTTCCATCAGCACTCCGTCTTCCACTCAGCTGTTTCCCATCACTCATCCTCCACTGCCATTCATAAACCCGGGCTGACCGTCTCCTCAGCGCCAGATCGTTACATGCATTACTGTGGTACTAGGCCCCCAGTCGAATTCACTCGTGTTTCTTCTACCATGTTTCTCTTACTTACCTTGTGTTTCCCTCGCAGATCCGTCCGTTGTCCGTCAGTGCTGCCTACCATCCTCTCAACCACCCCCCCTCAGTCCGCGTCTGTGTTTGTCTCTTCCGCTCTCTTAAACCACCTGAACTGTACTCAGTCTTCGTGCATTTGTTATCTCTGTGGTTCTGTCTTACTGAAACGTAACAGCTTATGAGTGCTGAAAAGCTAAATTGCTAAAGCTAAACTGGATTGATGACTTCTATGCTTAAGAAAAAAGGTCAAGTAGTGTGAGAGGTTTGAAAAGAGGGTATGGATTAATAAGTAGCCTATGAATTTCATTCAAGTGTTGAATAATACCAATAAGGTATCAAAAAAGTGGAATATTTAAAATTAAATTGTAAAAGCTGTCACTACACTAAATTGCTGGTTAAAATGTGGAAAAATGAAAATGGTTCAAATAACATGAATGTCTTTAAAAAGTTGAATAATACCAATATTGTATGAACGTTTTTGTAAAAGCTGACGCTTAACTGAATTGCCAGTTTTAATTTGGATTAAAAAATGGCTGAACGAGTGCTGAATAAGTTGGAAAAATTAGAAATGGGTAGGTGAAATTTGGAAATCATAATTAGCTGTGTTTGAATTTAAAGTTGTATGAATTTGAAGTTTGTATGAAACTCCTAATAAATGAAAGATGTGGAACATTTTTAGGTTTGAATTAAGTAAATAACACTTGATTTGGAAAGCAGCTGAAGCTGCTAATAAAGAGTAAGAAATGATAGAGGTTCAAATGTTTTGAAAGGCATAAACATATAGATATGGAGAGGGAGGTTCTGTTTTGACCTGGTATTTAATCCTGAGTGATCGGATCACAAGTAGACAGCTCTTAGTACACTGTAAACGCACTCAGGACTAGGCTTGTGCCGATTGGCGAGATGAGATGGTATTTCAACGATTAAAGGAGTGATTGGCAATTGGGTTTTCCTATGCATATATTAAAGCAAATTTAACTAACTTACTTTAACAATTGTAATATCTAGAATCTGCACCCTACTGTTTATTTTCTGGTGGAGCGGTAAGTCCGCCCACTGAGCCACGTTATTCAGCATGAATAATGGTGAATTTTAAATCCTTTACAGTAAATACAAAGCAGTTTGTCATCTCTTTTCCATGGATCTGACACCTGATGGGCTGTTCTCTTAGATACGCCCAGCCTAGCTAGCTAGACTATCTGTCCAATCAGAGTTTTCTGTTGCACGACTAAAACA
>NC_045741.1:27301876-27302149 GCF_008692095.1 Etheostoma spectabile
GTACACAGGTTCCACCAAAACAAGTTTCTTCCCGAGGCACCGCGGCTTTTCCCAGTGCTTAGCACCGCCCAAGGCGACTGTTATTGGTTTAAAGAAATGCCAATAAACCAGAGCACATATTTCTCCCATCCACAAATACTGTGTGGACGAGCCAGACCCTCTTCTGCAACTCTGGAGGATGGTCTGCCTAACCAAAGCAAAACTAGGGCTGAATCCCATTTCTCCATCTTACTCCTTACCCCTACCCCTTTGGCCCTTGAAACCAAGTGGTAA
>NC_045741.1:27302159-27302288 GCF_008692095.1 Etheostoma spectabile
TGAAAACATACCCCTATGAAATGGGACACCACTTGGTTATATCACCATACAGAATTGATCACAGACTTCCAAGATGCCGTCTGCAAGTGTGTCTATGTCAATTGCGTGGGAATTGACAAGTGTCATATG
>NC_045741.1:27302298-27321950 GCF_008692095.1 Etheostoma spectabile
TTTATATATTTTATAATTATTTTATGTTCACTTTGGTGGTGCAGAGGCAGATGTTTTTATATGTGTAGTACTTTAGGTCTGTTTGCAATACATATGTGTATACACACACATGGTGTGTATCTATTTCAGTTACCACCGTTTTGAATGACAATGACCTTCAGAATTTTTTTTTTTAACAGAAATCTGTCTTTAGCCGGCACAATTAACAATACGGGGGACTGACAGCAGTTAATGTTAAATGTGCTGAGCAAATAAACATGTCAAAATAAACAAATAAACTACATTTATCAGTTAATACTGGAGAGGATTTTAAGATTGATCCATTGACTTTCAATGTGCCTTTTAAAAAAGCTTAATATTTTAAAAATTATAAATAACAGAAAAGAAGTCCCATCATGTGCTTCACCCTTGTGTTGTCCTTGGGTCAAATTGACCCGTTTTAAAGTGTTTTATATAAGAAATATTGATTTATTTCAGCCAAAATTCCTCCAAAAACACGGGTGATTTCATACAACGTTCTTAGATAAAATTAATGATAACTTTCATTGAATTTTTGGGGTGTTTTATTTAATCTTATTGCATTTGAATTCTTTTTTTAATGGTTTCAAAACAGTATCAGGACTAAACTTTGACATATACCCATCTGGGATCCACTCAACATCCTCAGATCTTAACTATTAGTCAAAATATTTAATCATTTCTGCCTTTTTAACTAAAAACTTATGTATAATTTGATATAAATGAGGTATGTTGACCATGAATTCCAAGAATAAGTGTGAAACCTATTATTAGACCAGCTCAAGTTTAAAAAAAAAAGCTCCAGTAGCAGGGAAAAAGTGACAAATAAATCTGAAAAAGCGAGAAAAAAACTGTTAATTTTCAATTTTGACCTAGAAGGACAAGTTCATGGTTAACAGGAAGACAACACAAGGGTTAAAACTGCTCACACAATGATTTGAGGGACCCAGTCAAATAGCGTCTTGGTTCACTGAAAACTAAACTGAAACTCAAACTAGCAAACACAATCTGAAATTAAACTAAAACTAAAATGAAATACTAAAGTCAAAACCCGTTCACAAAAATTCAAAATAACCTATCAATGGTAATACTGATGCGTCCGCCACAAAAACATCAATTGTAACACTGTACATGAAAAAACATAATTTTCAGCATCTTACTAATATATTATTATTATTATTATTATTATTATTATATTATTATTTCAGCAAAAAATACCTGACTTGGTTCAATTTAGTAGCGGGACGGTCACTTAACTTTATAGCATAAAAATAAAAGTAGGTTACATAAAGCCATACAATTATTTGACTGATATGATCGTGAAATATTGAATTCAATGTGATATGAAAAAAGGTCTTAAAAAGAGCTTTTTATGACGATTGGGCACCCGCCCCTCAAAATGTCCATGCACGTCCCTGTGTTTAACCTTGTGCAGCTGCAGCCATACATTAATCTCATGACATTCAATTCAAACTCGTGCCGTGTGTCGAAAGTGATATAGAAAGTACAACCTGGTACAATTGCCATCGTGACTCAAGTGACCACAGGCGCTTTTTCAGACATGAGCCCAACATGTTAAATAACTGTCAGATAACGTAAAGGTCTGGTCTGAAATATATGACTTTACTGCATTCTCAGTTAACGCGGGATTACAGACGACTTGGACACCTGAGTATCGCGAGATTTGACCAGCTGTTTAGTCTGTTTTTTTTTTAGACTGGTGCTGCTTGTCGGTCTACACGTGGGGAGGATCTGACTTTGCTTTCCACTGGGACACATTTGAAAAATTCACAATATCCGTATTGCTCTCATCGTGGCGGCACCAAGGACCATAACATACTGTAAGTAAAAGTAAAAACTCTGGAGACGAAAGAGCGAAATTAGCAACGAAGGGGGAAGCCCATGCAAGACTGTAACGTTAGCCATTTGCATCTTGTTCACACAGCGTGACTTAACGTAACGTTAGTTCAAATCTACTTACAGGGGTGCAACACGCGCACAGTGTATAAAGCCCCATTCATTGAAATTTTCACGCGTTTCTGCAAGCTGTTATGGGTTTACTGTGTCACCGACTGAATGCAGTACTCCCATGTCATTGAACAACTAGCCTGACGTTACACATCTTTCTCCAACTTAACAGTCAGCCCACTCCAGCTAGCCTCTTTCTCTGTTGTGTAACTTAGATTACCCCAATTACTTTTCTCGTGCGGTCTAAATGAATTTTCTAATCACAGGGCCAAGTGTTTTATATAGTAACAAATGCGTATAGGTTGTCAGCAGTAAGAATGCAAGTTAAGTTAGTTGGATATCATTTACGCCAGGCCGGCTAACACTAGTTAGCTAATACGAAGGTCTGAGGCCCATGCAGGACAGGAGCACTCCAGAAGCGCCCTTAAACCCTGCGTCAGTCTGGGACAAGCCCTCACTGGTGCGTTTTGATTACGTTTAAAGCTGTGTGATGCATTGAATTTATGTCATGGCCTAACGTGATGGTCAGACTGTGAAATTAAACTCTCAAGTGGTCCTACACACGAGGCTATCATTGTATAACTGGGGTTGTATAACCCATCAAAGTGGAATGTGCGATTAGCTGCCTTGGCATTTTAATTCGTTTATGTTCATAGACGGTTTAGAATTGTAACGAATGTGCGGGGCTAGCCTGCTAACTTCATACTTTGTATCCTGCACTGCGGCCTCCTCACCAGCCATGCTTTATTCCCAGTAGTGTAACGTTAGCGTTAGGTCACAACCACCTCTGGTACTGGATTTCGTTCCAGACAATGTTACGCCAACCTCCCTGCATCTGTCAGTCCACACTTTTTAGTCTTACTGGCAGAACGTGGTGCATGTTATTACTTGACATGCGTGCTTATTGCGATATAAAGTGTTTTATGTTGAATTCGGCCATCAAACGAGGCACCTTGCAACACACATTGAGTTACAGTTTCTATAAATTGTTCTCATTGCTAGCTAACTTACCCCTCTCACGTTTTCTTTTTGTCTTTTTAAAATGGGTTGTTCTATGTAACGTTAAGCTAAGGCACACACAAGTAGTGGTGAAGGAGGTATGGAAAGGAAAAGGGACTCGTGTGAATTGAAAGAGGAAAGTCTCTTGTCCTATTTTGATATAACGTTCCCTTCGCTGAATTAGCTAGCTACCTCATTGCGAGGAAACACGAAACTATAAAAAATATAAATGCAGGTTCACATTGTGGTCTGTAGGCTATACTAATTTGCAATTTCCATTTGCTGGTCTGTGTTGTGATGAAGTGGTCGTAACGTTACACAGCGGTTTGATAGTATTGAGGTACTTTACACATGTCAAGATTTAACGTCTGCTGGATTTCTTATTTTGAATCACAGTCTCATTGTGGGTATTATTAGCATACTAGCTAGCTATGATGTTTGGCATTAAGTCGCTGAAAGTTATTGACCCTCGTGAACAGTTAACAACCCGTTAGCAAGCTAGCTAAGTCAAGGTGCTAACTCTTATCTTGTCATGTAAACTGCAACGCTAATATTTTGTTGGGCTTTGTTTATCTGTCAGCATTAAGCATTAGCCTGTTGTAGCTAACAATAACGCTAACGTTGGTTTATTTAAATCTTGACTCTAGTAGAGCAGTGTAGCCCATGTGCTGTAAGCGAAATTAGACGGCGTAATGTTACTGATGCGCTCTCGGCACAGACGCACTATTCCCACATTGGTGTTCACGTTACTCGTTATAAAATGTAACTCTTTAATGATTGGGGTTTCCGACTAAACCAGCACGCTTGCAAACAGTGTGAACAAATTAACATTATTAAAAAAAACTCAAGCTTCACAGGTATACAGTAGGCACAGTCTGCTGGACGTTTTTAGATGATAGTATGTCACAATTCTCTGTATTCACTGTGCACGCTGCTTGGGTTGCCTGTGCTCAGCACGTTGTAGGGTTTGTAACGTGTAAATACAGCCGGACCACTCCCATTTATGGACACCAAGGGCACAGTCAGAATCTTGACTTTAAGCTCCAGAAAGGCAACGGTGAACACCTGTTTGACCTGGGAGCAGAGCTCAAGATTAGTTTGACTGCTGAGCTGTTATAGTAACCTTGTCCAAGGTGAAAGTAGTGTGGGCCACCATTTCATACGCACACAAAGTGTACAGTCACATTACTACCTTTCTCTTAGTTTAGCTGTCCATATTGTAAGATTTCAGTTTACAAATTTGTTCTACATTGAACATTGCAGGTGATATTATCCTGTGTGCACTTGTTAAATTATGATGCACATGACCACAACAACAAATTCAGGAAAAGTATAAAGGAATAGGCTAATAGATGATAAAACTAATTTTTATTTATAAAAATGAAATGAGTTATTTGATGTTAGAGATATCATTTAGAGTAGGGCTCTTCAACGTTCTTTAGGCCAAGGACCCCTTAGCTAAGAGACCGGGCAAGAACCCCCTTTCAGATGTTACATAAAATTAAGTTGCAAAATAAAGTGGGCCTACAATAACGTGTAGGGCAGCCTAGAGCCTTTATACATACTTTTTATGATCAGGTTTATTTATCTTTGCTTATAAAATTTTGGATTCAAGTTTACATACATTTAGACCTATTTTAACTTTTAAAAATTATCAAACAAAAATGTTGTGACCCCCTTGCAGTAACTCTGAGGTACCCTGTTAAGAAGATCTCTCACTTGCAGCATTTAGGAAGACTTTTTGGTAAAACAGCGCCTTTGCTGTGAAATGGATGGATAGCAAGGTGACACTGAGACTTCTCAAACAAAATGATATGGTAAAAGCTGGTGTAATCAGGAAGACACCACATTAACTGTAGAAGGTGGTCGCCAGACTGTTTTTCTCTCAGTCCATTGCACAGAAACAGGGTGGTGTCTAGTGAGAGTTAAAAAATGAATGTAACACATGCTCACTAAGTGGATTATGCATTTGCAGAATAGCAGGTAATTCTTGAAAAGATGGCAAATCTTCATTTTATCTTTCGAGTATATCGTTACTAAAATAAAAGTGCTATCCAGTTGCTAAAGCTCTGGGTGTTTGTCGCTAACTGAGACTAACATTAGTTCCTATTGCTGCTGTAACCAACACTAATCATTTTGAGGGAAATGGTGTGTAGTGTACAAATGCCAAATATCAGGTTTACGTTATTAGGGGTAAAGTTATAAGGATATACACAGGAAGTTGCTTGGTATTTTCATCCATTTGAAATTGTCTAGCAATTGTATGCCCTTGGCAACAACAATTGCATCACCCTGATGTGTGGCTGGTGTAGTCTTTCTCACTTCTTTGGGAATACGTTTTCATGGCTATGCATTATTCAAGACAAGGGCCACAGCCTCAGGAAATTCATTCATTTGTGTGTGCACCATCTAGCCCAAATGTTGACATTCTTAGAGGAGAGTCCTTACCTACTGGTCAATGAATTCATTAAATAAATCCCTTAATATGAATTTAGCCCATTGTTAGTTCTATTTTATAACCCCCACTTACTGTAACTATTGTTTTGCTCTTACACAAACACACACAAACCTTTCCATTGTTACCTTATGTTGAAAGTATATCCCCGGACAAGGCCTGCACGATTAATCGTTATAAAATTGCGATCTCGATTCACCTTGTTAATGATTTAATTTAAAAAAAATTATTTTCAAAAAAAATTATGACTTTGATTGTCATTTAATTTTACGAGCCGACAGCATCACAAACACTACTACTTTCTTCCGTGAGTTTTAAACATAGACTGTATAAAATAGGTTTTAAAGTGCTCCCAAAGCTCTGCAATGCTCTCCCTTCTCTTCATTGAAGCCTCTGTTTACAGGCTTGTGGTGATGCGCAATGTGCTATAGGTGCCAAAAAAATATGTTTGGTACTGACAATTTTGTTTTTTGTCATGATCAAAAAAATCGTGGCAGAGAATCGTGACTCTCTAAGCCAAAGAAAGTGATTCATATTTTTCCCTGAATCATGCAGGCCTACCCAGGACTGCTAGCTGCAGCGGGGTTGATCATGTAGAGCAGGTGGGAGTGCAAACAGCCATAGAGGTCAAAAGTCTGTGTGTGTGTGTGTGCCTGAGTGATTGTGTGTGTGTGTGTGCCTGAGTGTGTGTTTGTTGCTAATGACAGCCGTGTCTGGAAGCATGGCAGGATATGATTCAGTCACATCCAGACCATGTGATGCATTCCTCCTGTTGGAGGCAGGCTTGGCCACATTTGTTAAGGAAAGGCATGTCCACATGTCCCTTTTTAAACATGGACAGAGAGTCATCCGCTGTCAGGCATTGGGTATGCAGAGGGCTGTCCCAGTGTCTTCAGTTGGGTCTGATTTCCTATGTACAAGCTGACCATTTTGTAACCCTTAAGACCTTCAACTCAGTCTGGGTTTTCTTGTGTTCCTGCTGGGTTTCATTCTTTGGGCATTTTCCACAGAATATGATTTGATAGTGTAAAAGATTTAAATATACTGAACCACCCAGATATGGAGACACATTTTTACACATCTCGAAGGACAAGAAGGCACTGGCTAGGTTGGACTTAGATTAGGACTGCACGTATATTGTTTCGGCATCAACACTGAGCTGTGCAATGTCAAGTCAGGCAAATTAAATCGGACAAGTCATGCTACGATTTTTTTTTTTATGCTGCTTTACTGATACAGAACACAACAGTCTAGGGAAGCAGTTTCACAATAAACCCAAACTATTTTTACACTTGTCAGCGGTGGGGTCTGCACAGTCTGCCCAGGGACTTCACAGCCACTCTGTTCGGGGGGGGGGGGGGGTTCCTCCCCGTTTCATGCTATTTCCCTGTGGCAGTGCCCTGGGGCCGATGCAGCGCCCTCTGTCGTTGCAGGTATGACTGTCAAAGGGGGTGGACTGCCATCAGGGGTCTGGGGCCATGTCGGCAACCCTTTTCCTGTTTCGAGTCGTCACCATTCATATTAAATAAGAACTTTCGGGCTACAGCTAACTATTATTTTTGATGTCGATTTAAACTGTTATGATTATCTTCTTGATTTATGGAATTGCTGTTTGGTCTACAATATGTTGATCAGTATTTACCAAAGCCCAAGATGAAGTCCTCAAATGTCTTTTGTCCACAACTCAAAGATATAAGTTTACTGTCACAGAGTGTAGAAACTAGAACATATTACATTTAACAAGCTGGAAACAGAGAATCTCTACATTTTTCATGAATAATGACTCAAACCGATTATTTGATTATTTAATTTTTGACAACTAATCAATTTTATCTCTGCAAATTTTCAGGAGGATTTTAGAAGATGAACTGAAAGGGTGAACAGTTTTAATACCTCCAAGTCTTTCTTGGATCTAGAATATTTCCGTATATATATATATATATATATATATATATATATATATATATATATATTTTTATATTATAAGACACTTAAGCTTAACCCTTAAATCAACATGGCAGATCCAGACCAGTTTTCCCACATTTGCTTTACAGTTTGTTCACTGTGAAATGTCCCACAATTAATATGAATCTTTGTGTCTTTTGTAACTTTCAGGTGTAGCTGTTAGTGTCCTGAGGAAATGCCGCTGAGGTTTCGTTCTATTGCGCCCTACACACTACCCGGAGTCCTTGCACTGATCGGCTGGTGGTGGTACATCTCGCGGAAGAAAGAGCGGATCATCAGCCATGACAGCCCAGAGGGGGCTCCAACCACTATGGGCCTTAGAGCGTCTCCAGCAGAGGGTAGCAACGGTTTGGTCGAGAAAGGCACTGTATCTCCCTCAAATGGCACAGAAAGTCCCACCCACAGACCGCCGAAGGTTGGCGACCTGAGAACAGAACATGAAAATATTTCCCCGATCCATGTCCGGGACAATGAAGCAGCACCTTCACTAAGACAAAGTTCTGAAGAAGCTGCTCCTCACCTTGACAGAATAAGACTAGGGGAAGTCCATAAACCCTCATGCTCGACTCCATTACCTGGCAAAGAAGACTGCCCGCAGGTGTCGTTGAAAGACCATAAAGACCCAGAGAAGAGCTTAACACCTGCCTTGGTAAAAGAGCTGGATAAACACCTAGTCAACAAGCCAGCCTCTCCTTTAGAAGCCACAGTAGAAGAGGTGGTCTTGCCCTGCCGGTCTACCAAAGTCACCAGCGCCTCCCCAACAGCGCACCTTTCTGATGCAGAGAGGCCAGAGCCAGAAGGGGAAGTTGCAAAGCACTACAGCCCTGTGAATACACAAGCTGAAATAGTTGTTTATGCAGTCACCCCAGCCAAAGTGCAGAGAGTGATCCCATCAGAGGCTGACTCTCTAGAGACGCCCCCTTCAGAGCAGGATTTCCACCAACACATTCTAAGCAGCACCCCTGCCCCAACCTCCATGGCCCAGACAACGGACCAAGACTCCACTACCATATCAGAGACGCCAGAGGACATCCAGGTACACTGTGGCCGTGGAAAGGAGCAGGATCTGGAGCTTCTGGCAGCTGGACTCATACATGAGGTCATCTCTGCAGCCACCCAGGAGGTCCTTGGTGTCACCAGTTACCAGGTCACAGAAACCAGCCAGCCCAGTTGCAGCAGCAGCAGCACACCGCTGGCCGGCAGCAGACTATGCTCACAACAGGAGCCCAGCACAGCAGTACTGCAGCACCACCATCTACTGTCAGGCCCCACTCAGATAGGCTGCGAGGCCACAGAGAAGGAAGAGCTGGGGATGCCCAATGGCTGCTCCTCGGCCCCAGTATGGGAGTCTGTCGAGGTCAGTCACAGGGTTCATCAGACAAACCATGCACAGAGAGGCCATTGGCCTACACCGTCGCACCAAGCAGCACAGAGTCCCCCTACTTTGCTAAACATGAAACTGAAAGGCGATGAAGCAGCGGTGCTGGGCGACGACTCTGCCTGCAGTACGTGCCACTCTGAGGATGGCATTAGCAGCGAGGACCTTCAGAACAGCATGTATGACAACCAAACGGATGTGAGTCAGCTTACGGACTTGTCTGCAAAAGATGCCACCCAACCTCAATTGCGGGTCGAGACGGCCATGGAGGCATCGTTGTTGGCTGTAACTGAAGACAACTCATCGGATGCGGTGTGTGAGATAAAGAGGCTTAACGGACTGGGCCTGAGGAATGGAGCTCACGGGACATGTGAGGTGGAGACGGACCAGTCTGGAGGTGAGCTGTCAGTCTGTTGATTCTTGGTATTGGTGCAAGAAGTGTTGCTGAGCAAAGCCAGACCAATAATGTTTTTTCTTGGGCTGATATTAATATTGATATTTGAGAGTTTAAGAATTATTCTGCCATTAAATTTTGTTTTTTGGGCTGCACCCTAAATGCCAATGATTCAAATCATCGGTCAAGAAGCCCCCAAGTCGAATTTGTCAGTCTAATCAGTGTCCTTTTTTATTTTTAGCTGCGTTGTTGTAAATAGAGCAAAGCAGGGTAGTGGCATGACAGGATATAAGCAGAAAGAGATAGAGGGGAAAAAAAAGAGGGGAAGTCCCACAATTTGTTTCTGTTGGCTTTGATCGGTTCTGATGCTCTCCTCTCTGGGGAATGTCGGCTAAAACTACTTTTGAACCCAGACACTTGTACAGCCTCCTCTACTGCTGCACACTGTGCATGTCAACAGGAGATGCTCTGGGGTGCTCTAAAACCCTAGAAACTATGGCCAGCATGCACATTCTTTAGTGTTAAAATCTGATGTCTTCACATCACGGGTGAACAAAGGCACTGAAACGTTAGTCTTCATGTAAAAATTGAGACTCGTGTAGGCTGTTGTTGGAGTTGAGTGCAATGCCGCTGCTGTTGAAGAATGTCTGTCTGTCTGTCTGTCTGTCTGTCTGTCTGTCTCTGTCGGTCTCTGTCTGTCTGTTATGCATTGGAATTCTCATGTGCTGTCTTTTTTTACCTAAACGGGCTGTTTATAATATAAATGTTAATAATGCATAGCACAGCCTGACAATTTATGATTACTTATTTCTATATATTTATGTAAATAGTTATTTCAAGTTCGTGTGTGTGATTAATTTGTTGGTGTATTTGACAAGTTTTGTATTTTGCACTTTTTGCTTTTCACTTTTAAAATGCAAATAAGAAAAACGCACATGCATACCCGTGGAAAACATTTCATATAAAATCCATTTTTGAGTCTTTTGACAGAATTGTTTTCTGTAGTAAGTGGAGACCTGTGGATCTGGCCTTGTGGTGTCTGCATCTCACCTAGATGCGTTTACAGCACTGTATTTTAGTCATCTTACAGATGAATGACTTGGTTGATGGGGGAAAAGAACCCTCCATTCTAGCCTCTGTAACTCTGTCAGGAAGGCCTAGAGTCACCCTGACACAAAAACTTGAGTGTTACCTTTCCAATGATATCAAGCACACCCCAGAGTGTCAAAGTACATGGGTGCTGGACCACCTTTAATTTGAGTATGCCATTTAGATCAAAAAGTGTGGAATTTCAGTTGTTTCATAACCGGTTAATGTTATAAGGTTACGACATCGTTCAACATGTTCATGAAGTTTTAAATTATAAATTATAAAGTTAACGTTAAACAGCACTGGGCTAACCCACAATTATGTTCCCCAGCTGGTTAGCATATGCGCCGATTTATGTTTTCCTCTTTAAAAAAAAAAAAAATGTTTGCATTTCAGAACCTCAGGAAATGGACAGAGGCCGACATGACGCACACGCCTACTAACTCCATAGTAAAGCCGTAAAGTAGGCTTAAAAGAAAAAATCTAATGCTAATTTAGCCAGCTCTCCCACCCTGTTTTTTTTTCTGCCTCACTCCTCGCCGCTAAGGGACGTCAGTCGGGATGAAAGCGGCCCCGGGGACACGACACATCCACAGTTAGCCAGCAGCCAAACACTATTGTAAACTTAAAGCAGTTCAAACTCAGCCAGCACAGTTTCCAGCCCTGGGTGACAACGATGCTAATGGTGTGTGTGTGGGTTTGTGTGTGTGTGTGTGTGTGTGTGTGTGTGTGTGTATTGTGGATTTAGCTGCTGGCTTATGTTGCCTCGCAAATCGAATCAAGGAAATGTAAATATGTGGGGGAAACTGCAGCTATTTTATCAGAATGCAATGGATTAACGTTACTTAACGTAACGTGGATAAAACAGTAATAGATAAACCTATCTGTGAACAGGTATATTTTAATTGGCAATTGTGTTAAACCATCTCCCATAATGCCACTACACAAGGTCATCAAAAGGCCATGTTTACATCCATTTTTTTGATTGAGAGACCCCTCAAGCGGAGAAATATACATATTGTTACCGTTTTCTCCAAGAAACTTAGCTCCTCCAAAGGCACTGGATGAAGGCAGCGTGCGTTGAACACTATCAAACGGTCTGTGTTCATTTTCCTACGTATGCTAGCTCATAAGACAAACATCACATAATTAACCAGCTAATTGTTAATGCTTGTTGAACTTACCCGTTGTTTTGTTTGCCTGTTGCGCTCTGATCTTCTATCTTCCATCATATTAATTAGGATCATATTACGCTAAGTACTCCAGCCTTGTCTTTAAAAACAGCTGAGGTTTGTTGTATGTGGAACTAAAGTCAAGGTCCCTATGGCCACTTGGCCAGTGCGAATGCATATGGCAAAACCGGTTTTGGGAGAGTAGTTAGAACTGTTTTAGAAGTGGACTGTTCCAATAACTGTGCACAACGCTGTGCTGAATTAATCAATTTTATCGTGATTTTGATTTTGGCTCCCAATGATCACCATCACAGAATAATCAAACTTTTTTTTTCTTAGCTCCATTATGTTTTTTAAGTAAACTCTTACTTTCTCGTGTTCTGAATGAGTGATTAAAACTTTTTTTTACTGTTTTATTTAACTTTTTCCTACTGTTTTTTCACTAATTACATCTTTCCAGAAGTCAATGAGTAATTAAATTATCGTGAGTTCAATATTGACCAAAATAATCATGATTTATATATATTTTTTCCATAATCAAGCCCTATAACTACATTCCTGTAACTACTTGGTCAGAAAGAGGCTTATGTGAGGCTGAATGTGCATGCAGGCTGATATTCACCGTGTTTTGTCAGGATTGAGCTTTGAGCAGAAGTCCACTAGCCGATTAATTTACTCAGTGTGAACACCATCCCGTCCATCTCCTTCTGCATCCGAGAACGTCTGGCAGAGTCGAGTTATAACTGAGCAGTCTGTGTGTGAGGTGTGTACGCTTTTACTGTAGCAGCCTGGTGTCTTTTCAGGCAGTTTAATGAAGGTAAACAGCGACCGTGCGAAATGTCACCGTGCTCTGGCCAAGCAGCAATGCATGAGAGTTAATACATTTCCATGTTATTCAGAGCAATTGATAGTAGGTGGAAAGCTTAAATTGTGACGCAGTGAAAAGAAATTGTGTATTAGGGACTCTCTGATTTATCAAACCGCTAATCATAATCGGTCAATACTTATTGAAAACAAGGGAACGGGCGCTCTGCATTAGTGTCTTTTAACCACTGATAAACTACTACACTAGGGATGTCATGATTACCACGATAGAAATGTTGACGGTAACAATTACTCCTTTCATTTTTTTAAATATTGTTTTTGCGGTGGATTACCACGGTGTGGAAACCCTGTGTTTAATCCTTCCCAGCTTCAACCGAGGCAAGGCAGGCGCACTGCGCTCAGACAGGACAAGGGGACAGAATGTAGCAGAATGGTTCTTCATCTTTTTTCTTTTCTTTGTTGAAGTGATGTGGGTAGCCCAGAACATAAGTTAAAACTATTCTGTAGCTTGCTAACTTTCCCTGGATCCAACTGAATCTCCTGATATAGGCCACACCCATTTCCGCCTAGACTTTTATGGGCGAAAAATCGCAATATATTAAACCTAGTTTTTTTAACTCTTCCTAGAGCGTATGATTGATCCGCACAAAACTTACACATAGCGTCTCCAGACCGACCTGACGAAGTTGTTAAAAGAATGTTTATAGAATAAAAATTGTGCATGTTGCACAAATAAATCTGTGTAGCTAACTTTGCCGTATCTTACCAAAATGAAGGCTGTTAACATGAAACTTTAGATTCTTGTTTGCCATAAACTTCTAAAGGTCCCCCACACATTTTACACAAAATAAGACCCTAGGGGGCGCTCCAAGTACAAAAATGTATATCTCATGAACAGCTCATCCGATTTTCACGACATTTGGAGGGAACCATCTAGGGGCATTCCTGAGGCCACCCCTACAGTGGGGTACTGATTGGGCGTGGCATATGGGACCCACGTTTGGTCACCACTTACACTAATGTGAGCAGTTTTAAATTTACATGGTAGATGTACAATTACACAAAAATTACACATGTGGACCACAATATCGTAATGGAGCCTTTTATACATTGTTGCTTCTTTAGAAATAAACAATGGACAAATGGTCTTTAAACGTTTCAGATGTAGGGTTATTTGCTGTCAAAGTGGCGCCAAAATGAATTTCAGTCGATGAGATGCGGGTGATGGCTTGATAGGAGGTACACTTTGTCAAGGCTCACTTATTTTACTGTTTATCAGACCCCAGATGAGACAAGAAGCTAACGTTAGCTAACGCTGCGGTCCCGCTGCAGGAGCCGCTGTATTCCTCCAGCACGCTGTATTAACGTTAGCTACTGTTTTAAAACCATTTTGCAGGTTAGTGGGGGTGCATACCGCTCAAAACCTAAGTGAAAAAGTAGCTAGTAATGTTCACTCAGCTTTTTGTTAAACTTTGTATTAAATGAGCGTTGATGTTAAATCACCGGTTTCAGGTAACCTCCCTATGGTACCGTCGATTTGCTGGATGGTTTCAAGGTAACAGTCAGTAGCTAACATTAGCCGATAAGCCCGTTGACAGTGACGTTATTGGTCATATTTTTGGCGCAGTATTTCTGACCGTACTGGTCATAGTGATTAAAAGTGTGATGGGATGCTAAAAATATGAACTAAACACTGTTTTCAGGTAACGTTAATTTTTTCTAATTTTCAGTTAACGTTCATTTTTCAAATTCTTCTAACTCACTAAAACTGCATATAGGTGGAGCTCGGCTACATACGGCACGCCAGTCAGAGTTTCAGAGCGGGGCTACAGATTAGGTGTCCCTATCGAACCTTCGTATCTGCCAGTAGTTCTGCATTACGTTAAATAAAACTCATGTGCAAATTAATTGTTTTTATACGGTGCACCACCATGACGCCCGTACCGTTTCGGTTCAATGCGAATACATTAACCGTTCCACTCCTAGCCTCGATGCATCGCAATGCGGACCTGGACGATTCTGCACTAATGCAGTGACAGACCATAATCTATTATTGCCTAATGATGTTATTTATTTATTTTTTTGCCTTTTGTCTGTTGTATGCTTTGTTCAGACTCAACTACATTCAGGGACAAGGTGACCTGTGATGTAATTAACACTGTGGAAGCATTATGCTGAAGTCTAACTCAAGTGATGGTTGCATGTCAACATATGGCTGAAGTTATCTATGTTGCTGGGAATATTGCTGGTAACGGTGATGATGATTTTGTGTGTGTATCTAGGCTCTGATGTGAACAGTATGGACTCTGTGGACAGCGGCTGCACAATGGGTGCCGGGGAAAGCCAGAGCAACCTCGCTGCCTCCTCCAGCTCTGAGCTCATCATCTGGGAGATCGAGGTGCCAAAGGTGAGTCAGGCAACCTGGTACAAGAATCAAAAAACACAACTTATGAGTGACATATCAACCGTTTTGTTTCACCGCACAACACGCCGAGAAGTAATTTCAGCATAAAAATGAAATCACCCAGCTTTTTCTTTACCAGTGTCAGTGAAATGTTTTAAGTCTAGTGTAGGGTCAGACCGATTATTGGGCTGTTTTTTGGCAGTTTGCAGATTATGTGTGTCAGTGATTTATTTGCCTGATAACCGATAAAGATAATGAATTAAAATATGTTCTACTTTGGTGCCACTGCAGCTCGGTCTATTCCTCTGCTTCGGTTTCACTCACCTCTGAGTCTGACTTAATGTCCCTCTCACAACACTACCTGACTCTCTTTTACTGTGTATTATGTTATGCAATATCTGTTCGAAGAAACAATTCTCTATTTCGTTCATGAACTAGTAATTACTAGTAATCGGTATCTGTATCAGCCTGGAAAAACCAGTATCGATCAATCCCTAGTCTAGTAATAAATACTGTTAAACGATATATACATACTATTATACAATATAAACAACTCAAAGGCTTTTACGTACTACTGATGTTTGGTATAAACAAGTTCATATTTTATGGTATTGTTTTTTTTTTTAAATTAATGAATTTTTTATGAAATGGAACATAAGCACCGAATTGTGGCTTATTTCAGTTTAAATCAAGAAATGCCAATCTTTGTATCAGGCAATGGTGTCAAGGTAGGATTGCTTGTGTAATTTGATCATGTTTGACTTTGGCGACTACTGTACTGATAGTAGTATCAAAGGAGACACTGGCAGACAACAATACACACCCGTTAATGATTTACAGTATAGGGGGGCCAGCATGTCCAAGGCCAAGTGCAAAGATTGCTATCTTTACCGAGGTAAGACTCCATCATCTGGGCCTAGTCAACTTGAAATGGCTGCTTCAGCAGCAGACTTTAGGTTCTGATGAAAGTACGTGCTCACCGGCCAGCCAAGTATTTACAAAGTAGTGTTGTATAATTTAATAATTTATCACAATAACTTGTGAGCTGTTTTAGGGATTTATGTATTCAGTGGGTACCAGTGGCCTTGGGGCCGAGTGGCACAGACAGTTTTGGGACGATTCCAAGTATTGAGGGACAGACTAATATATTGTTGGTCTGAACATGGCATTTGTGACAAGATGAAAAATGTAGACTAACCACAGTCTCATGCTTTTTAATATAACAGTGGGCTGAAACTGTCTCTGTAGATAACAAAGTGCAAGGTTATCCATGCATATGCTGACTTGATGAAAAGTGTATACTCTGAAAGAATAGTTCTCCAGAGTTGTGAGCATTGAGAGGTATGTAGAGTCAGTGGTGTTTGGGAGTGTTAGCAGGTGTGGTCACAATGACACGCCTTCTCAACTCCAGAGTCTCTCAAAGTAACCTTTAAACTTCCCGTGGTAATGAAAATGCGAAGCTTTTGTTTAGGCTGCCATGTTTTTCTCTAAAACAGGGACAAACTAGTTGGCTGTCTTGAAACACAGGATTTTGGTTTCAGTGGTGATATTATTGGGATAAATTAATGCATATTAGGGTTTTCACTGCAATTACACAGCTTAGGTTCAAGGTCCTTTATTTGTAATTTGCACAACAATAACATAAGTAGTTCTTGGTAATGATGATCTTAGGCCTCAAGCACCTCCAACAATGCTCATTAAATCAAATTAAACTAAAAACACAAGTAAACGCACAGAATATATAGTACACGCACATAGCAGAGCTTGCAAACTGTGGCTTTTTTTGTTGACAACTTGAACATTGTCATCACAATTCACTTTAAATCCAAAATACTTCCACAATTTCCCACACTTCAGTGAAAGAGGAGGGGGCTCCAGCATGTGCAGTTGCCATGCAGTCTTTTGACTGGCTGTAGCTAAGAAGAGGAGGTTGACTGACTCGCAGCACTTCAACACGACACGTGTTTTTTTTTCCGGGCGTGGCAGTATCAACAATTCTATTTTTTTATTTGGTATTCAAGATTGTTACTTAATTTTGATTGACACCCTTACTATAAAATATATCTACGTACCCACATGTGTGTGTGTGTGTGTGTGTGTGTGTGTGTGTGGTGTGTGTGTGTGTGTGTGTGTGTGTGGTGTGTGTGTGTGTGTGTGTGTGTGTGTGTGTGTGTGTGTGTGTGTGTGTGTGTGTGTGTGTGTGTGTGTGTGTGTGTGTGTGTGTGTGGTGTGTGTGTGTGTGTGTGTGTGTGTGTGTGTGTGGGTGTGTTGTGTTTGCCGTGGCGCGGAGAGAACTCACCCAGGGAAAACCCAGTGACAGACTTCAGATGAGGCTTAACTATTTAGTTGGAAGACAATACATATTGGATGCTAATGGTTTTTAGGGAACTATTGGTGTCCATTTGTGGGTGTTTTCTATTTATAAAAGTTTGAATTGTGGCCAGGCTCTCAGGGTTGTAAAGATGAACTGTCCTGTTGACATGTTGTCTTTTCTGCCTGTCTTTCTGGACCAGCATCTTGTAGGGCGGTTAATAGGGAAGCAGGGAAGATATGTGAGCTTCCTGAAGCAGAACTCTGGCGCAAAGATCTATATCTCCACCCTGCCTTATACACAGGAGTTCCAGATCTGTCACATAGAGGGTGAGTCACAGGGACCAGGTCCCCACATCCCCTAATGCTTGGTCAAATCCAGATCCCTACTGGATGAGAACAACCTCAGGATTTCAGAGAAACTATTGAACTCCATCTTTCGTGTCCATCGGTGTTGTTTTGAACCTAAAGCTTTACCTTGTGTTTCTTCCCAGGTACGCAGCAGCAGGTTGACAAAGCCCTGTCCCTGATCGGGAAGAAGTTTAAAGATCTGGACTTGACTAACCTGTATGCACCTCCGCCACCCCCGCTCACATTGCCATCACTTCCCATGACCTCCTGGGTAAGCGTGGGCTCTCTGGCTGCTCTTGACCACTGTTTACCGAACAGGACCGCCTTTTAGCTACTGCAATATATTTCTAGACTAGCAAGACTGAACATAAAAGCACATGTCAACCTAGGCTTCATTTGGTGCTATTCTCAATAACAGGCCTGCTACTAACGACTAATTTGATAGTCAAATGGTGTATCGATTACTGAAACGAATAATTTATTATTTGGATTAAGAATCTCACATATATTCATATATTGTTTTATCCAACAATCAGCTTTTAAATTAAGGTTGAGGTTGTTTTATGGCATGTGCTAACTTACAAAAAATGTTTAAAGTCAGAATTGGATTATAATCCAATATTTATAGCTAGGCTAAAGGATGTTTTAGAACAGCAAGAGTTATGTTTACAACAGCAAAGTCCAGGGTTTCACCTAGTGTATTACAAGCCTGGTGGCCCACCGGGTCCAAGCCACTTATTTTTTTAATGTATTTTAAAGTTTTTCTCTGACTTAATATCGGGCCCTATGGAATCTATAGAGCAGGGGTCTTCAACATTTTTTAGGCCAAGGGTTCCTTTAACTGAAATAGAGATGGAGCAGGGACCCCCTACTACATATATTTTAAAAAATTAAGTTGAATATTAAACCTTTTTTTGCATAGAATACTAAGCTATTAAAATAGCCATACAACTGTTAACATGAGTGCATACATGTTTTAATGTTAAACATGTGGAACAGTAAATCCCTGGGATGAACTGTATCTATGAATGGCTACCTTAGTTACTACCTTACTACCTAAAAGTTGGGCAACTTTTTTACCAGTCTACTTGTTGTCTGCCCTCTGTCACTGCACTGGTGTCGTTTAAGAAATGCTGGATGCTGCGTTCTTTTTGATGGAGCGTGGTGTCAGCCGTCTGGAGTGCAGACTGGATCCTGGAAGCTGTTTTACTCGATGAGTAAGCGTTCCTCTCGTGTCAATTGTCCCCTCAGCTTCTTCTCCCCAGCGGAGTGACCGTTGAAGTGATCGTGGTGAACATCGTGTCGGCCGGTCACGTCTTCGTCCAGCAGCACACCCACCCCACCTACCACGCCCTGCGCAGCCTGGACCAGCAGATGTTCCTCTGCTACTCCCAGCCGGGCACCCCGGCCCTCCCCTCACCCGCTGAAGGTAACCATGATCACACAAGTCGATGCACACTGATGTGTGTTTTAGTCATTTTTTGCCTAGTAGGCCTTTGCCTGCAAATGCACCTAGAACTGCATCTTCAACCATCATAAAGATACCCCAGTTACATTCTTTTCAGCAATTGTGAACATTAGAAAAAAATTGAAGTGCCCAAGTTCTGTATTTAAAGAACTAGTGTTGTCCTGGCCAACACCACAGTCCTATCCGCTGTTGGCAGGGGATTGCTAGACTGGTAGCTGGAGCGATGCCAGTTCACATCCTGGGTACTACCAAGGTGCTCTTGAGCAACTGCTTGGGGCGCCTGTCCGGCAGTCGCAGCCCACTCACTCTTGACATCTCTCCATTTGTTCATGTATATGACCTGTGTGTGTTTCTGGCCTGTACTTAATAATTTAAATTGTGATTTTTGGGAACAGTAAAAAAACAAGAAATTATTTAATAGCTAACCGGACTCAATAGTTACCATGCTCTTTTGCTCGAGATTTAACATTTGAACATTTGTGCGTCCAAAACTGTATGCTCATCCAGTGCCAATCACCTGCACCTGTGCTGGAGAGCTCACCTATATGGCTGCAAATGCGCCACCCAGTGTACAAAATATGGTATTGACGCACATAATTGTAATAGCTGTAACTATTGTAAGAGGCAGTACTGTTAATGTTAGCACCAGAGCTTGTTCAAATTGGAATCAAAATATCTGTAAAGAAGTGTACCGCTTTTAAAAAATAGATATACATTGTTTAAATCATTCATATGTTTGTGTTTTTCACAAAAAAAGACGATTGCCTTACTTGATGCCAACTTAGAGGTCCTATGGCAAGAAAATGTCACTTCATGAGGTTTTTTAACATTAATATGAGTTCCCCCAGCCTGCCTA
>NC_045741.1:27321960-27322106 GCF_008692095.1 Etheostoma spectabile
GTGGATAGAAATGGTGATAGGTGTAAACCGAGCCCTGGGTATCCGGCTCTGCCTTTGGGAAAATGAAAGCTCAGATGAGCCGATTGGGAGTCATAAGGGGCAAGGTTACCTCCCCTTTCTCTGCTTTGCCCGCCCAGAGAATTTGG
>NC_045741.1:27322118-27337066 GCF_008692095.1 Etheostoma spectabile
CCATGTGAAAGAGAAAGACATCATGGCATCCCACCTCTCGTCCTCAATAGCTACACACACAGAAATGGCATGTCCATGGAAAAGCTCATTGTGGGACTGGCTCTAGTGGCTGTAATTCTGCACCAAGGCTTTTTTTTAATTTTGGGAAAGAGACTTCAGATACAGTATTAGGGGACCGTTAAGGGTCTATATAAAAGAGACTTCAGATACAGTATTAGGGAACCATTAAGGTCTATATAAAAGAGACTTCAGATACAGTATTAGGGGACCATTAAGGTCTATATAAAAGAGACTTCAGATACAGTATTAGGAGACCACTAAGGTCTATATAAAAGCATTCAAAGAGCACCATGTCATGGGACCTCTTTAAAAGGGGCATATCATGAAAAACTGACTTTTTCAGTGTTTTTCAGTTCTTTGTGGGCTGCCTAGATCAGAAAAAAGGCATTAGCACTAATGGCTTGAACACAAAAATGGGTATGCTCTTAGCAGTGTACATTAAAATGGGCTATTTTAGAAAAAATAATTTCACTTTGCCGCTGTTGCAGTAATAATCTGGTTATGTGTACTGTGTGTCTGTAAGTCAAAACAAAGCTGGGAAGTTTCTGTGTTCAAATAGTTTTTCATGAAAAGAAACCATCAATTGTGTTCTATCTGATGTTTTGAGTTGTAAGCAGTGCGGAACCTCCATTGTAAAACATAAAAGGTTCAAACAAAGTGTGTGTGTGTGTGTGTGTGTGTGTGTGTGTGTGTGTGTGTGTGTGTGTGTGTGTGTGTGTGTGTGTGTGTGTGTGTGTGTGTGTGTGTGTGTGTGTGTGTGTGTGTGTGTGTGTGTGTGTGTGTGTGTGTGTGTGTGTGTGTGTGTGTGTGTGTGTGTGCGCTCTCCAGTGGGTGTGATCTGTGCTGCTCCAGCGGTGGATGGAGCCTGGTGGAGAGCTCAGGTCATCACCTTCTATAAAGAAACTAACGAAGTGGAGATCAGATACGTTGATTATGGAGGCTACGACCGAGTTAAGATTGACTCACTACGGCAAATAAGGTGAGTGTCAGAGGTCTCCCTGTGTTAGAACAGTGCTTTGCCATTGGAAATGAATCAGGCCTTAGGGAACTCTGAATATAGTTTCCTTCCAATCCTGGTTACCATCTGCTTTGTAGCAGTTCCTGTAGATGTATGTAGGCGCCTTCTCTTGAACTGGAATTACAATTAGTCCTGGACTAAAAAGTTAAAAACATATGTCTATTGCATCTTGTTTCTGGGCAGGACCAGGTTTAATACTTGTAAGCAGCTGTAATGTATCTAACTAAGAAGGAAGAATATCTGTCCCTCTGTCCAACGGGTTTCACCACAACCGTTCATCTAATAGACTTGACATTTGGCGGGTGTATTGCTGAGGACCAAAGGAAGTTTAGATCTAGGGGACATATCTATTAGTGGGTTATGTATACACTGTGTAGGGGGACTCCTGTTAGTCTGCTGAACGGCATGCTGGGTACATCTCGCTCACTGTTGCTTGTACAGTACAAGAACAGATGAACAAAGAGACTGCAGATGTTCCATTGTAGAAGCTCAAACAATTAGATGGATGGACTGTATTAATCCCAAAATGGGAAATTACTTTTTTATACCTACAATTTACAAGAACATACACACACATTTACTCGCACACCTACAGAAAATACAAGAAAAATACTAGAAATAATAAATAAGATATGGAAAGCATCCACTATGTAACTTTTAGGAATTAATCTTTTTGTTCCTGGAAATAGCCTGGCCCCAAATGGTAAATGTCCCTTACATTCTAGCATTGCTAGGGGACGCATCTATGTCATGGCAGGTGTGTTGCTTAGGACCTGAGGAAGGGCAGTGTGGAGTTTAAATGATACAGCAATAAACCCGTTCTCAACAGACACGTTCGCTGCGGGCACTGCTGTACCCAGAAATATAGTTTTTATTTTCTATTCAATAAGTTTGTTCTTGTTGTAAGTGTAAATGAGCTTTCACACATATTGCAGTCTTACTTTTCCAGACCTTCATCCACAGTGCCGCACAGGAGGGTCTGGCTAGTCCACACTGCATTCCTGGATGGGAGTAAAATGTGCTCTGGTTTATTCACATTTATTTAAACCAATCCCAATTGTCTTGGCCAGTGCCAAGCGCTGGACCGAGGAAACTCATGAAGGAACTTGTTTTGGTGGAACAGTTAACCATAGTCTTTAGAAAACCACTTCAGTTTAGAACACTAAACAAGGAGTTTTCCATATTTCGTGTGCTGAATTGCTGCTGAGCTCTCCGGCGTCTGGCAAAAATGGAAGCTCTGCGTATCTGCTCCGGAGGGCTGCGGCTCGCCGGAGCTGGGACGCAGCCGTTCCACAGTCGTAGTAGAAGGACACACATTGATTTGAAGGGAAACCAAATTACTCCGACGCCGTTCCGGAGCGGATTCACAGCCGTTTGGCATCCTGTGGAATTTGGGGGTTAGAGTACCCGCCGTTCTCTTTAAAATCGCAAGTTTGGGAAAACTTTGGTACAGTAGTATAGGCGAGAGAGTGGTGGATACGACTGCTGTTGTAGATCAGTGTTACGTTTCCAGCGTCGCGGCTCCGAACCCTAACCTTAGTTGGGACAGATGCCTTGTTACTTTAGGCTAACTGTATTAGCTTTAGCCGGACAGGGAGCTCCTTTCTGCGGTGAAAAATGGCCGGGAGACGTCATAAGGTTGCATTAATCAGGTAATTTAATTCATCTTTGCAGAGAACATATGTTGTATTTTCAGTTTTATAGCTGATTGTCTTATATTGTTTACAAGTTCCAGACTCCATCTGGAGATGATGTGGGTACTTATTGTTTACTGTTTACATCTGACTTCACACACTCAGGGGAGAGACTGTATGACACTAGGTGGTACAGCTTGAGACAATTGTACCAAACTCCTACCGAATCTTGATGTCTGAACCGTGACTTCTGTGTACCATTCCACCCGTTGTGTAGATGAGTTGATTTTAAATGTGTAAAGACTTCTAAAATGTGTTTTGAGTTTGGCATTATGGAAGACCATATGAAAAATATATGATCTATGTTCCAATACATGTTCTTTAAGAGATGTCTGCGTATTTTTATTTTCCAGGTCTGATTTTGTAACACTACCGTTCCAAGGGGCTGAAGTATTGCTTGACAACATCGCCCCACTTCCAGGTACTACCTTGTGTTAACTCATTATTTCAACACCAGTTTGACAACGGCAGTGCTTGAAGTTCCAGCGTCTAGTGTCTGTTCTTTCAACCGTGGCTTCATTTGAAATGGTCCAGTTAGTTGGTTGCGCTTTAAAAGTTGTGTCAAGTACATGTTGCTGTCTGAATACTGCAGTTATTGTACAGACGGAACTATTGTCTACCTAGAACTGTAACATTCCAAATTTTGCTATACAATTGTCTCAGAATCAATTGGGATTAACAATATAAATTTATTTTTTTGTCAAATATATAAAATATATATTTAACAAATTAAAGTTTTGAATGAATTCTGTGATACATCTTTTGGTTATAAATCACTGTAATGTGACCCAGAAAACGTGATAACAAACGTTCACAGCATATAAAGGAAAACACCCCTCTTTATTATCATAAAACATTTTTTCTCCCCTTGTCATTTTTGTTGCTGTGAATGGGTATGGGGATCAAGATCAACAACTAATCACTTATATAATTACAATTTGGCCTATTTAAACAAAATGAACAAATACCCGTTATACAGTTTTAAGTCCTTAGCTAATGTTAGCAATTAATTGTGGATAAACAAAGAGAGCGCAGCGCGATTTATGAAGAGAAAAAAAAAATTGACAATTGTATAAAAGTGGTTAGAGGCCTATGTCTGACATGCGTCTAAAATGTGTTTATCAGGAGAGGATCGCTTCTCAGCGGAGGCCACGTCAGCACTGGAGGAGATGACCAGAGGAGTGGCATTGCTCGCCCAGGTATGACCACCTTCCTCACTGAGCTACACTCCAGAGTGTCAAGTCCATAGTAGTCTCGCATTGTCAGACCTTCCTCCGCAGCGCTGTGGAGGAAGGTCTGACTAGCCCACAGAGCATTCTGGGATGGAAGAAAAACATGCTCTGGTTTGGCAGTTCTTTAAACCAATCACAATGGTCATGGCTCTCTATAAGTTACAGTGAACATTCATGTGTTTATTAAGCTAGTATCTACCTTCCACTCTAAGCACTCCTACAGTTAAACTGCATGCCTTTTCCTTTCTGTGGTGTGGCATTATGTTTTTCATCCTCCAAGATGAATCTCCCGTTGTCTGTGGTGTTGCAGGGGAGACAAATACGACATTTGAGTGATTTATTTATTTTTTGTTTTTTGGGTAAACTGACTAGATGCTCTTGATGTTTCACGCCCCGCAAGTCTCATGAAAATAAAAACTCCAACACAAAGGCTAAATCCCATTTCTCCATCTTACCCCTTACCCCTACCCCTTTGGCCCTTGAAACCAAGTGGTAAGGGCTAGGGGTGAAAACATACCCCTATGAAATGGGACACCACTTGGTTACATCACCATACTGTTTTGATCACAGATTTCCAAGATACTGTCTGCAAGTGTGTCTATGTCAATTGCGTGGGAATTGACAAGTGTCATATGCATTTATATATTTTATAGTTATTTTATGTTTACTTTGGTGGTGCAGAGGCAGATGTTCTTATCTTAGGTCTGTTTGCAATACATATGTGTATACACACACACGGTGTGTTGTATATTTGTTTCAGTTATCACCGTTTTGAATGTCAATGATGTTCAGAAAAACATTTGAACAAAAATCTGTCTTTATTGCCCAATCAATTAAACGTAACAGGCAAAAACATTACATATATTATATTACAGAAACATGATCAACTATTAGAATCATAACTTACACGTCACACACCGAAGAAGGCTTCAAATGTGTAAAACAAAAAAGACACACAAGAACACAAACAAACTACAGCTATTCTGATATTCCAGACCAGTCTGATGCCTGTTGGCCAGTAACCCTTCCCTCACCCTTCTTTCATCAGTGTCCCGTACTATAACAACAATATACAAGTGCATGAACAGGAATTAATTACAAATGATTACAATAATACAGTACCAATGCAATAATGAATGGGTACAACATGAACACATTTTTTAAGAAACTTCTGCTCGTTTTCAGCCCGAAAGTGGATCAGCTGCTGGGTGTCCTCCTGCGTCCCTGTGATACAGGACGGTCCATGTAAAGCACGTAGCGATGTCTCCAAAGCAAGTAGTGTTGTGCTCTGATATCAAACGAAATTCTCTGCTAATGGTTAAAACTGTAGACATGCATTAAGTCCATTCAAGGCAGAGGAACGCAGACCGTTGTGCAAATCACCGTTAACGATTAGCGTTAGCATAGCAAGCTAGCGGTTTTTAAAAAGTTTCAATTAAGAACATGGTTGCAAGTATATATGCACAGGACTGTATAGACCACCAAACAAGACTGTAGTAATTTAATTTTTAAATCAATTAATTAAGCCCAAAATACTTACATTTATGGGTTTCTCACAAGGGAGTAAGCCTCTCCTCTCTAAGCATCGCTCCCATGACGCCATTTTAATGCTACAAAGACATCACCTGCAGTTAGCATCCCATTGACTGCCATTCATTTTGGCGCCACTTTGTCAGGGAATAACTTTACATCTGAAGCGTTTAAAGACTCTATTTGTCCATTCTAAAGAAACACGTCAATGTATAAAAGGTTCCATTACCTTGTAGCTCACGTTATGGCTCCGTAGCAGACGTTTTTGTAAAAATAGGCTAAGGATTGTGTCATAACCACGCGACTTGCTGTCACATAGTCGACAAATCACCATATTGCCAGGAGAAGCTTGCAGACAGTTTCAATATACATCAGCTGTTTTGGTTTAATTACTAACGTTTACTAGCATGCTAGTTTGCAGTAATTGGCCTGTGTCTGTTATCTCCTGACATGTACCTACGCTCTCCATCTCTGCTGATTGGGAATGATTGAGAGTTCTCTTGCACAACTACCAGAAGACTTACAACTTTCAGACACGTTGCCCACGTCACATCTACGTCGTCAAGCTCAGTTGGAGGCTGCGTAGTAACGCCTAGCCATCACCGGAAAAGTGCTTCTATTTTCCATCACTGGTTTCCATCCAGAACAACGGGATCTGTTGGTCCACTTCTTTAACTGTCTATGGTTTCTCAGGTTGATGCGGCAGCCATTGTTGCTTGTTGTACAATAGCCCTTGTCTACAAGTAATCTTGCGTCCTCATTTGGTTTGAAGCGGTATACACCCCTTCGTCTTGGCCCTAGACCTTAATCAAAAAGAGTAGTGGGACAGCACTAGGTTTCATGTGAATGCGCACAACCAATGGTAAGAGAAATGGGATTCAGCCAAAGAAAGAGGAAGGTGACGGACTTCTGGCCAAAAAGACTGAAATCCCGCAGGAATTTGGATCAATCCCGGAAGTGGAAGCTCGTGGATATGGATTAAGTCCACTGTAACTGACTTTTGTCTGTGTGTCTGTCCCTCTCTGTGAAAGGTCTCAAACTACGATAACAACACGGGCCTCCCACTGGTCCACCTGTGGAACATGGTCGGAGACGAGGTATGATGCTTACATGCACCTGGTTTCCAATGCTCTGCACTGTATGTGACATGTACTTGTAGTGTTAGTTATGTATGTTGTACACCTGTACTGGTAGGGTTGAGGATGTCAGTAGCCACGTGGAGTAGCTTTAAAATGACTACGTACACTTTGTTGTTAACAATTAGTACTATGCTGACACTACCGCTTTGCCTGAAAAGCTTGAATCCATATGTGGTTTACAGTGAAAACAACAATTCAAATCAATTTTATATTTGTTAGATTTATCAAAATGGACCCACAGTGTAATGTTATACAAGGATAACGAGAGCTTTTCACATTTTGACTCTTGTAGGCCTGATTAGTTGGAGCCTGAAAGTAATAAAAGGAAAGCTAAAAGTGGGGATATTGCCAGGTTCTTTTGCAAAGAAAATTGAGAGAGGTGGAAAGGATTAAGAGAAGGAGGGAAATGAAGGAGAAGGCAGTAAACTGCAGAGAGCAGGGTGGTCAGAGCAGGAGAAGGCCACATAAGGAGTGGGAGAAATAAGTGAAAGAGTTAACGGAGATGCAGGAAGAGAGGCTGCTGATTCAAAAAGATGGACAGAGGCAGGGAGTGACCAGGAGGAGGCAGATGAAGATGAGAGGGTAAACCTGCCATTCCTCCTCGACCACATGGTATGTTTGTATTCTCCTTCCATATAATTTGCAATACAGTCAAAAGGGGATTCCTGCGTACCGTCTTCCCATGCCACCTTGCATGGGACCTCTTGCCACCCCGTGTGAAATGTTCTAGATTGGCCACTGTCTAGACCTCATTGTATAACTTCCAGAGACTCGAAGATTCCCAGTCCCTTTTCCTCCCTTGCTATGAATTAAATATTTCTATTAACAAAACGAAACTCACAGCAGTAGATTTGCAAGTATGACAGGACCTTTTGCCTGATGGAAATTGTGCTGAGGGAAGTGCATTTTAAATGTGAACTGTTGATATGAATTTTTTGTGGGTTTTGTATTATTGTCTTGCCCTAATTGATCTAGCCACCTTTTGAATAACGGTTTCTCTTCTTATTCCAGGTGGTTTCAGTTAACCGTACGCTGGCAGAGAGGGGCCTGGGTGTTTGGATGGATGGATTTTGAACTCTAACAGGCTCTGATCTTCACCCCTCCATCCACCCACTCACTCCCTTATTGTCTTGTGATCAGCAGTCTGGGACCCGGGTCACCCACTGGATCTAAGAAGATTGTTTTTCCTTTCATTTCTTTTCTTCTTTTTTGGTCCCCATTTCTTTGAAATGAATTAAAAATTGTTTGCAGGCATAATCTACAAGAACGGCACTGTTTCAAAATAAAGCAACCTTCCCCTCTTGTTCTTGTACACAAAAAGAACTCAAAGAGGGAAAAAAACTAGATACTTGTGAAAAAAAAAAACATTTTTAAATCTATATTGTAACTAAATAAAGGTTCAACCAAAATTTCCCCCCCTCCCCCATCCTACCTTAATTTTTTTGCTCTGGGCCTTTGCTCGCTGACTGTGGATCATCATACTGTGTGAAGGACGACTCCATCAGACAATGTATACACTTGTGAGTTTCATTGACACCTTGGTTATAGTTGTAGTCTGTAGGTCACTACATTTCAAATTCAATTTTTAGAAGATTGTTGGGGGTTCTTGTCCAGATAGAATGTAGGGGGCAGAAAGACATTAGAGACTGATGAGTGACGGCACGGCACAGAGCAGAGGAGGGCCCGAGTGGGGTGCCTGGTGGAGCACCCAGCTGCTCTCCAGCCTCAAGAGACATAGACTTCTCTGGGTCTGGGTCTCCACCCAGAGCGGCTGCTGCTGCACCTCCAACAGGACCAAGGAGCGAGCTGGTTGCCTTCGCTCAACCTTTCTCCACCATTTTGCACTGCGGTACAGAGGAGCCTGGGATTTCAACCAACCAGACAACATGCAGTCAAACAGCTTTTCAAATTGGAACGCCGACTTGGGCAAGATTTATTTAACTCAATATTTCCAAGATGCTTTTTTCTGGCAGCAAACAGCTGATGATGCATCATTGGACTGTTTGTAATCCTCAAGTTACACATGTTCAGTTTTTAAAGAGTTACACAACTGAAGATCCACTCCATTGTTCTGATGGCACCTCAAAATCAAAAGATTTTGTGTCCCCAAAGTTATTATAAAAATAATAATCAAAAGAAAATTCTGGACTATGGAGCCACTCGGAAAATTTGCAATTTCAAGGCACCACAACGGTTCGGTGTGCACTTTTTTATTCTGTAACTATGTTACCAAGTGTTTTATCCTACACTTTGTAACAAATGTTAAAGCTATGGGAGGTCTGTGACTTTTTTTCAGTGATTTACTATTACTGATATTTCATGTTGGTCAAATAACTGAGGGTCTCATTGGTGTCCTCTGGTTTAATAATTCCAAAGTAATCAGGATTTTGGGAGCTGTGGTACAGCATTAATATGCTGTAATCCTAAAAAGACTAAAATCCATGAAGGAATTACCAAACTCAACTGACATGGGATAGAAACACTACACAAGATTTAGTTTGCAGTGCTGCTTCTCGGTGTCGACCGGAATAATAAGGGTTGATCTGAATCCAGTTTGTGTCATTAGTGGGCATGGTCGAGCAGCCCAGGGGAGACAGGGTCCTCTGCTCCACAGCGTGTCCACATCCAATCAGCCTGTGTGCACAGACGGAGCATGGCCTTGTTCTTCACATGTGGATACGCTGCCTGGATCAATCACTTCTTCAAAGCGGGCTTTAAATCCTCAACCCAGACCTGAGAAATGTTTTGAGAATTCCGTTTTCAGGGGCCTGCATCAAGAAGCAAATTCAATTTAGTGTGGCTGTCTTGGGGATCACTGGTGTCATTGAGCCTAACGCTGGTGATCCTGGATAATGTGGCGCTGGCTATCAACTGGCTCTGTTTGCTCTGGCTCCATCCGTCTGCCACACGTCTTTATTACAAATATCAGAGCCATGAGTGTAATACTTAACATGACGAGATGAAACGTGACACCCGTGGGGAGATTGGGTTATTGATGCAAAAATAAATGTTGATAATATAAACACTATTTGAATATAAGTAAGAATATAAATATGTGTAGGAATTGTCTTTTAAAATGTTTTGGCTTTTAACATGTCCTATAGAGTCTTTTTTGCTTTAAATTATAGATATGTGATGCACATAAGACCGTTCTGCCAAAGTAGGGAGGAAAAAAGAAGTCACTCCCTGATGTCTCTCTGACTAAAAGGTTGCATTTCTAATTTAATGGGAGCTAGTTAACGGTGTGGGGACATGTTTCTCTGATTAAAGACGGCAGTGGGTGTACGCATCATGTTCTGAGCTGTAGTGATGAAATAAGGGTGTAAAAGCACCAGCACTGTCAAGAATGAACAAATCTGTATAGTCAGTTCATTACAGGCTATTTAGGGTGTTAAAGTACCCACTGATTGGTCGAAGCTCTGTTTTAAACCCAGAGTTAATACAACAAAAATGATTCTACTGATCTAAGAAATACTTGTTGCTTTTATTACGTTTCACTTTACTGTAAACCTTTTTTTTTTTTTTTTGTCTATGTCAGGGCCCTGTAGTAATATTGACTCAAATTGTCCAGTGAGCTTCTGGTCAGAAGGCAGGCAGACAGGTTTTGATTAGGTTTTCTGTAGTAGTAGTAGCAGCATATGTTCCTGTGCTAATCTCCCCCGGTTAATACTGAGCCAGCCTGGTGATACAGGAAAACCTGAGCCAAGCCACTAATCTCACTCTGTGATACAGGCCCCTGATGGGAACACTTTTGTTTTTGAGAATGATCAAGTTGTTGGTGTAATTGTGCATTTTCACAAAATCATGTCTTTTATTTCCAAAATAAGAGACGCAGTGTCACTCGAGATTACGTAGTCCAAGGTTAACATCAATTTGAGTCTGGGTGAGACGAGATCATTTTAGCAGTTTGAGCAGTTGTTTCATAAAGAAGGATCACAAGAGCAGGGTTTAGTGTGGAAAGCCAAACAAACCAGAATTAAACTTTCATAAAACCCAAACCTATTCCCTCACTTCACAGTGAAGAAAACAGACATGTAGAGAGTAAACTATAATATAGGAACTTTGGAGTTTCTGTGATGATTTAGGAATTATTTAAACCTACTTTGTTATGCAAAAGGAGCTTGATTTGCTTAACCAACCATGGCAACGTTGCTTTATGAAACCCCTCTGGATTAGTTCAACTACATTTAAAGACAACGGTCCTACAACACGTTTCTTTTCAGTTAAAACTGCATCTGAATAGGTTGTCACTCTAGATTTATTTTTCCAGACATTCGATCATGATGTTTCATCAGTGTCATGGAGTCAGACCTTCCCTGTGTTTGCAATTCAACGTAAGGAATTCATTTCCACCGTGGCTGTAATTCTAACATCAACTCTGTCTATTTCTTTTTTAAATCTCTTACCCTAGCAATAAGGCAGCTTTATTTTGAAATTTAAGGACAGAATGGGGAAAAGTGTGGGCAGGCCTTAAGTGTTTTTATTTGACACAACTGAGAACTAGGAAAGTTAACTGCACTCAATGTTAAAAAAGTTAACTACTCAATGTAACACTGTAAACCACTATAAAAACTCAACACGCATTTCTATAGTGTATCTCAGGAATGGTAAATTAGGTTGATTAGTGACTCTACATGCCTGAGGGCAGCTGATAGAGGACATGGGCATGATTGTGCTTGAACAGAGAGAATTCAGATGTATATGAGGCATTTGGACAAAGGCTTACAAACAAGGCGTGTTGGTTCATGAAGAAGGTGTCCTTACGTTGTTGCTGGAATCGGAGCAGTAGCCATATTGTGTGTTGTTGGCGTGTGTGCATCCTCTGTTTCACATGAACTGAGATCCTGTCTGTTCCTTCTTTCTTTTTAAATCCAGATAAATATATCTCCCCCCCCCCCCACCACCCACCTTAAAACAGTTTGATCAAACTAAACTACAGTTTTGTTAATTTCTGTGTAAATAAGATATTTGACTGTACTTTTCTATAACACTGGAGAGATAGAGATATAAAGGGAACATTTTTTTTTTTTTTGCTTCTGCTTGGTTTGATCTGGTTCATCCTGCCTCCCCTGTTTCAGTCACTCGATGTTCTCAAGCTATGGGACTGATTTTTGAGTGTTTGCATTGAAGTCATCATTTGATTATTTAAATGGGTGTTAAGCTCTTGTGCCCAAAAGCATTTAACATGTACAGATCAGTTTTGCTAGGCTCATCTTAAGTTTTTTTTGTTGATTGTACAGATCTATTAAGGGAAAAAAAATAAAAGTTATTTAAAGTGTTTATGGTACTTTCTTTTCCCCTATGCTCATTGGCGAAGAGATTTATTGGTTACAAAGCTCTGTTGGCCAATGGACATCTGATATGAACAGCTTTATATATATATATTTTTAAAACACACTTTCACAAGCTCACATCTTACCTCAAAGGCCACACCTACTGGGAGAGGGAGAGGATCTGTGTCAGAACATTGGCTTTTTCTACCACAGCTACACAGACAACTCTCAACTAATTCTCTTTTTCCTCCGGTCTGTAACGGGTAGCAGAACAAAGCTCCGCTTGTCTGACTGATATCCCATTGAATCTCTCCAGTCCACCGCCATACTTGGGTCCACACACCACTTGAAACTCAACCTTGACAAGACCGAGCTGCTTTTCCCACCAGGGAAGGGCTCTCCTACCCCGGACCTTACTATCAACCATTGACATCTCCGCTAGGATCCTGGGTGTGATACTTGACGACCAACTCTCCCTTACTGCCAACATTCCTGCCAAAACCCAATTGTGTAGATACTCTACATGCTGCACAACATCATAAGGATACATAAACCTCTAAGACAGAAGGCGCCCGAGGTTCTGGTTCAGGCTCTTGTCATCTCACATCTAGAAAACAGCCACCCCCTCCTGGCTGGCCTGCCTGCAGCTCAACCAACCAGAATGCAGCAGCTCGACGGTCTTCAGCCTAGCCAAGTTCTCTCACGCTCCTCCGCTCCCTTCACTGGTTACTAGTTGCTGTCCGCATACGCTGACACTAGCACTTGCGTACTGTGCGGATTAAGCCCAGTTTACATCCAGGAGATGATCAAACCCTATACCCCAGCCCACTCACGCCGCTCTGATTCGGCCAATCGGCTTGCAAATTACAATGTTCTCTGTTGTTATACACATTACACAGGCCTGCATTACACACAATGCTCAGTACCTAAACATGCACTAATGAGAAGGCTGCAGCTGTCGATGGACAGGCGCCCCGAGCAGTTGGGGGGTTTGGTGCCTTGATCAAGAGCACCTTGGCAGCACTCAGGAGGTGAACTGGCACCTCTCCAGTCCACCACCATACTTTGGTCCGTTTGGGGACTTGAACCAGCAACCCTACCACCCCCAAATTACTAGTAGGTAATCGATATATGGAACTGATATAAACATTTTTTTAAAGGCTTTAAAGCTTTAGTGCGTAACTTTTTGATATTAATGTAATGTCTGTTACATTCAAGCCATTGCCAAATAAGTAGATACAAAGCTAAGACCAGCTCCAAACAACTCTCTGTGTTTCTCAGTATGGCTATGTTCAGAACATTGTGCCGTCCGGGGAATTTCCTGCGCAGAAACTCAAGTGAAGATAATGACCTCTTCTGAAGAGTCCATCAAGTTTTTTTTTACTTCTCCATGTCCTCGTTTACTTGCGATTACGTAAGGCTTGTATCATGTGGATGCGCCGACAGTGTTGTTGTCATTCCTCATGGGGAGAAAGAAACTACGCACTATAGCTTTGAGCAATTATTTAAAAAATTAATAACTTTCAACATAATACCCAGTAAAAGAGAGTCAGAGAGTGTTTTGGGCGTGACATTAAGTTAAAGAAGCCAAAGAAGGCCTAGCACCCCTTTTAAATATTATTAACTTTATTGGTTATCAGGCAAAAAACACTGATACAGATAATCTGCAAACGGCCTAATAATCGGCCAGGGCCGATAATCGGTAATACTGTAATAATATATAATATGTACCGGTATTTACCTGCGATTACTAGATAGCTAGTCTCAAGATAAGGTATGAATTACAAGCTTAATAGTGTTTACAGAGTTGATATACTGAAATGCATTATGGGAGAAATCTGACTTCACTGAGCACCTTCACAACTGAAATCCATGTCAGTTTTTCTAAGTTTTTTCCATGATTATCATTTATTTTAAAACTGGGGCACGTTTTATCTCGAAACGGTGTGCACCGTTTTACTTTGGCTTCCGAGTTAAACGCCTTCTTTACTCAGAATAGTATAAAATGGTGTGCAACGAGCTTTGATGTACGTTTTCTCTCTTTTGGTGGGTGTGTAGGAGATTTTACGTGTGTGTGAACTCTTGGTAAAAAGGGAGTTCAATGTACCAACGTTTCAGTTTAAAAGAATGATTTGCTACGTTTTGTCTGGGCTGAACGTGCCCCTGTGTTGTTGTCTGTCTAGTGTTCATTCATCTGCTGTGCTGAGGCCCCAGAGGCTGTATGAAAAAAGACAGGATGCTAAAAAAAATGTGGCCTTCAAAATAAAAGGCCCAAACGTAGCCCAAAAACATGTCTCCTTGTCCCGATCCGCGCTGCCTGCACAATACGTTGTGCGCATGCACAAGATGATTATCCTGTTTTACGAGGATTTACGACACTCTACAAATCACTGTTCCAAGCTGTCACTGTCCGATGTGAGTCGAGTGTAGATTTGAGTTGCGCATGCTCAGATTTGAACGGTTTATGGGATGACGTGTCATACTGTTAAAAAGTTAAAAACAATGTTTATGTTTTGAAAACAATGTACTTTCGGTTTAAGTTGCCTGCAGTAGATATAATCAACTGACAGCCTTAATTAGTATTCGACTGCCTCACACCAACCCAGCTTCTACAGAATTGATTTGGTGTTGTCTAGCGTTTTGTATACATGGGGCAGCTCACTTTCCCCACAGGAAAGGTAATTGCTGTCCCAGCCTTTTGGGAGCCACACCTGCTGTGCTGAGACTAAGTAGGAACCAAGGGGTTCTCCTCTCTAAGCGTAGCCCCCATGGCGCCATTTTAATGCTACAAAGACATCACCTGCAGTTAGCATCCCATCGACTGACATTCATTTTGGTGCCACTTTGACAGTGAATAACTTTACATCTGAAGTGTTTAAAGACTCTATTTGTCCATTGTTTATTTCTAAAAAAACACAACAATGTATAAAAGGCTCCATTACCTTGTAGCTCACGTTATGGCTTCGTAGCAGACGTTTTTGTAAAAATAGGCTAACGATTGT
>NC_045741.1:27337076-27337377 GCF_008692095.1 Etheostoma spectabile
GCGACTTGCTGTCGCATAGTCGACAAATCACCATATTGCCAGGAGAAGCTTGCAGACAGTTTTGACTTACATCAGCTGTTTTGGTTTAATTACTAACGTTTACAAGCATGTTAGTTAGCAGTAATTAGCCTGTGCCTATGTTATCTCCTTACATAAACCTACGATCTCCATCTCTGCTGATTGAGAATGACTGAGATTTCTCTTGCACAACTACCAGAAGACTTACAACACGTTGCCCACGTAACATCTACGTCGTCAAGCTCAGTTGGAGGCTGCGCAGTAACGCCTAGCCATCACCGGA
>NC_045741.1:27337398-27338180 GCF_008692095.1 Etheostoma spectabile
ACTGGTTTCCATCCAGAACAACGGGATCTGTTGGTCCACTTCTTTAACTGTCTATGGTAGGAACCCCCAACGTGCATGTTAGAAGTGTAACCTCCTCATCTGAGGCAATCAAGAGGGCCACTGAGATACGCCCAACATGTCACCATGCCAACGACAGACCAATGAGAATGGGTTTAAATACACCTGGTGAAAAAGAACTGCCCCCATGTGCAGGGAATATGGTGAATAGTATATAGTATACAGTTTTTTCTAACAATACTGAAACTTGTTAAATCCATAAAAGTATAAACTTTTCTCCTTACAAACAATAACAGAAGATGAAAATCCTTTCAAAAATGTTTTAGCTATCTATGAATAATTGATTGCTAATGTTAGCTCAAAACTCCGTTCAAGTGACAGCCTTTGTTGTGTCTGATTGCTAACTTTGGCCAGCAGTGAACAAACTTCATTAAGTAGGTCTATTTTTTACTGTATCAACGTTACAGAAGTCCCTCGTTAGCATCTTGTGGACTACTTGTTGCAAAAACGCATGCGCAACTCATCTGAACTCGTCAAAAAGTGACGCATGTGCGACTCAAATCTGAGCTCAACTCACATCAGGCAGTGACACGCTTCTGCCGTTAGACTCCACCGGGAAGCTAACGTTAGTTTAGCCAACACCTAACTTGGCTAACTGCTAACTGACAGCTTGATTCAGTCTAAAATACCGTTAACTCAAACTGAACACTGGGAAAAGCAGGCTATAGCTGACATGACTGCTGTTATATATTGTAACGGTTATT
>NC_045741.1:27338190-27342850 GCF_008692095.1 Etheostoma spectabile
ATTTTGAGGGTCTTTTAAAGTTATTTAAAGATGTATATATTATATATTTATATATATATAATTATGCTGTCTTAGCTAGCGGTTAGCCAAATTAGCTGTTAGCTAAACAAACTTTAGCTTCCTTTATTCAGTGGTGCGTTGTGTTTTAAATGGGATGACTCGTTTCTTTCTCTCAAATGAAAATATGTCCACAGTCTTCTTGGATCTTGGATTTTCTTTGTTTTTTTTAATTCAAAATGATATGTTGTATGCTTATGAGTCACGCCGTAGCTGGTTAGCCTAAGGCATGGTCTAAAACTCTTTATATAAGGATTTTTCAAGACATCAATGGGAGTGTCACTCCCCGATGTAAGTCAAGTGCACATTTGAGTCGTGACGACTGCAGATGTGAGTTGCGCATGCGTCACTTTGCGACATACAAGATGCTAACGAGAGACTTCTGTAATGTCAATACAGTAAAAATGAACCTACTTAACCAAGTTCATTTACTGCTGGCTACAAGTTAACGATAAACACAACAAAGGTTGTCAGTTGAATAGCATTTTGAGCTAACATTAGCAATCAAACAATCATAAATAGCTAAAACGTTTTTGAAATGATTTCCATCTTGTTATTGTAGGTTATGACACAATAGTTAGCCTATTTTTACAAAAACGTCTGCTACGGAGCCATAACGTGAGATACAAGGTAATGGAGCCTTTTATACATTGTCGTGGTTCTTTAGAAATAAACAACAGACAAATAGAATCTTGAAACGCTTCAGATGTAAAGGTATTCACTGTCAAAGTGGCACCAAATTGAATGGAAGTCAATGGAATGCTAACGGCGGGTGATGGCTTGGTAGCATCAAAATGGCGCCATTGGGAGCTTCGCTTAGAGAGGAGAGGCCGTATGACACACTATGCCGTAAACCATTTCAATCTGAGCATTCTCAACTCAAATCTGCTCTCGACTTACATCGGGGAATGACAGCGAGAAATGGGAGAAATGAATGGGAAATTTACTTTCGGAACACAAGGTCTCTGGAGGAGGGGCGGGACTGTTGAGCTAAATAGAAAATTTAAATAAATGTGGGTGGATGCACAATATGAATATATGAGCATACCATAATTAGATTTATGTATTTCTACTTTTCACACAACTCTCATGTCACACCATATTGTAGGCACCAATACAACAAACTGGTGAATAAATTCAAAATATAATTCAAAATCTAAACAACAACATCTTTTTTTTTGAAAGCTAGGAGTCAGTAAAACACAACTTTTATTTAACTTTCATGCCTAATATTTGAGGTTTAAAAGGGCTTATACATACCACGCATGCCTATTATTTTGAAGCTTTGAGTTTGTTGTGGCTGACCTGACACATCCGGTCACCAGCTGAATTTAATGGCATAGGGACAGTATCCTTCTGGTTCCCATTACAATGCCAAAAACCACAGTCCTTCTGCTCAGCTGTGCTCCTGTGGATATCTGTTTTGATGAACCGTCTGCGCCTCAGTTAGTAAGTAACTTAACGCTAACGTTGCTCTGGTGTTTTTTTCTGCGAAGGACCCGTTTGACAACTTACTGCTTTAACTAACGTTACTGGCTTTGATGTGACTATTTCGCCTAGTTCATCACTCCTCTTTGTAAACACAAACACGGCGATGGAAAAGTCTCGTTTTTTATAGTAAGTGCATTTCTTACACTGCAAATGAGCGAGCGTAACATTTGTGTCTTGAATTCGTTGACATATTTTGACAGAGGCAATATGGGTTCGATGCTTCGACTGAGAGTTACTGACCGAGGCCTTGCAACGTAAACGGTAGACGACAATCCTCTGTCCGGAGGACCTGATGTGCTCGGTTGAGATCACTTAGCTAGCTAGAACCGCTAACGGTAACACATCGCGGCTAAACATGGTTTAACTAGCTAAGGTCGCTGCTAACATTGGCTATTGCAGCATTAGCTAGCTAAGTCAAAGTTACTGTCGATACTTATTAATCTCGTTCAGACGACTAACGTTAATCAGGATATATAGACCAACAATTGACAGTTCTGAGGAGGCTAATAGCTGGAGATTACCGTTAGCCAGTTAGCAGCACATGCATTTGAGGGAACGCTTCCATGGAACGTTGTTACAGCTAAGGTAAGGTTATGGCACACTTAAAAATAAAGGTATTTTTATGTGGCCCTGCATGTCGACACGTACAGGTATACAATGGAACACAAGTTATGAGCCTTTACGACCCCCGAATTGTCTACTTTAAATAAGAGTGCAAAGTATTTAGGTTAAACCAACTTCTTACTTTGTCAACTATTCCTGTCAAAAAATCCTCCCCTTAAATGTACCTCTTTGGGCAGTGTAGCACATTTAGATTTATCTTATCTATACCAGGGCCAACCCTAAACTTTTTAATGCACGTTGCGTTTATTTTATTTTAGATTTTCACTTACATGTGTTGCAGCTGTAGCTATATTTCCAAACAAGGAAAGGGACCACCCTGTCTTTGCATTTAATTTGGATCACAGTCCGTTTTAGTAAAAGTGCGTGTGACACCTGTGGCTTTGATTTTCAACTGAACATTTAGCCCACTTTGTAGAAAATACCAAGATGTGATTTTTGGTCCACATGTCAGCTGTCTTCTAAGGCATGTGCATCTTCTGCATTGGCTTCCATCACTAAGCTGTGATGTTTTCTACATGGGTTGGACTCTGGATGTAGGTGGACACTCAGCAGCATTATCCCGAAAGGGGAACAAGGTAATTCTAGCAACAAAAAGTGAAAATGCTGTAAAAGTTGCCTTTAACTATAATTTATAGGCCTCCTACTTTTATACGTTTTTGTCATCTTGATGCAACCAGTTGTGAATGCAATATTAACATAGCACATTTTGGTGATGTTCTTATGTCAAAGTTGTCAGCAAACCTTTATTATATTCTAGGGATGGTTAACTGACCCACTGATTTAGCGGGTATAGGCTAAATTAGCTGTAGGTTTGATAATAGCTGGATATTAATTTTCCACTTACTGACTACATTACGAGTGTAGCATGTCGAGGATAGTTTAGGGCACTGTATCAAAAAAATCACAACAGTATTTATTTGTTGTTGCTACTGATTTTACGTGCAAAAACAGCACTTTGTGATAGTGGTGTGGGCGAGACATTAAGTCAAAGGATCCAAAGTAGGCCTAGCACCCTTTTTAAATATACTAACTTTATTGGTTATCAGGCAAAAAACACTGATACATATAATCTGCAAACGGCCTAATAATTGGCCAGGGCCGATAAAAGGTAATACTAATGTACCGGTATTTACCTTAGATTACTATATAGCTAGTCCCAAGAAAACATATGAATTACAAGCTTAATAGTGTTTACAGAGTTGCTATACTGAAATGCATTTTAATCTATGTCCCAGCTATTGGCACAGTTAGGGACTGTCTATAAATTGCTTTGTTCTGGCTGATGACACAGACTACTGGGAATTCTTTCAGGAAAGAAATCACCATAAATCAATAAAGACCCTTTTTCTCATTCTAATTGCTGCAGTAGCTGCCAATGGCAGGCTGCTACTTACTACTGATCATATTTTTCTCACATGTCACATGAAAGTGAAACAGGATAGAATAAATTGCCATAAAACCTCACCAAAATTCAATAAAAGACATTTTCTCATTCTTATTGCTGTAGTAGTTGCCAGTGGTAAGCTAGCTGCCTTGTCTACTCCTGGTTGTCACGGTGACACTTCTGTATTGATAGTAGCATGCTATTGCCTCGTATCTGCAAGAGGTCTTACTTCCGAGGTTTTGTCAAGTCACAACAATGTTTTTGGATTTAAAAGTAAATTTCTCGATAGGGTAACAAAAAATATGACATAAAATGCCAAACTGAAATACAATTGTCATTTAAAAATCGAATAATTTGATTATTAATGTTAATTATATTACTTTGTCAACTACTTGAGCCAAAATAAATACATATTGATAGTTTCTTTGTCATATATTATTTTAAACAAAATAAGAAAAATGTACAAACAGAAAATGGGGACAATGTACAAACCTTGTCTTTGACCTAGGAATAAACACCTGTTTTCAGTTAAAAGAATTGTTTGTGAAGACTGAACGTTGTCAGATCCTGTGACCAATACTTAGTGAGCAGTTTGACTTGATAGTGTAGCACTCGGTAACAGATTATATTGAACATCATTGTCATTCAGTCAATCAAATCCAATAATTGTCATTTTACACACAAATCAATTTTAAATGTGCAAAGATTACCACTGGTTGAGGTTATAAAAAAATAAACCCCAATGCCATTTTTTTTAACATACAGCAGGTAATGTTAGCCTACCGTTAGCTGGTAACGTAGTTTGCTAAACTAAAAGGATTCCAGCACCGGGACGTACAAAGGTCTGCAGCTGAAGACACAGAGGAGACTAGCTGCACTTTGAGCCCTATTTATTTTTATAAACAGTTTCCCCTCCTTAGATTAAAAACAATCTTGTCGACACAAGCAAGGTTTAAAAAAACAAAATAAAAACAACTCTCTATCAAGTTCTGTTAACAGCACGCCAAACCATCAGGTGGTGAACCCTAACCGTTAAGCCATGTTGGCCAATCAGAAGCCTGGAGTTCCTGTAGAGGTCCAACCAGGTCTCGTCTTCCTTGTCGA
>NC_045741.1:27342860-27364657 GCF_008692095.1 Etheostoma spectabile
CAAGATCTGTGTCATGGGAGTGCAGTCATAAATAATATTGCATTCCGACACCTTTTGGTCTGCAATATAATGGGAGAACTGTGTGCATGTGTCTGTAATCGGTGTGTCTGACCTGATACTGCATTTGGATGAACGGCCTATCCGTTTAGGAAAAGCTGCCGTTTTGAAAATTCTTGTAGACAGGGACTGAAACAGTACGGCCGCTGTGGAAAAACCGTGACGGGGCTGTAGTGTTGCGTTTGGGTCCGGCTCTGTAAGCATGTGTTGCATTCTAGGGGTGGGAAAAATGAATCTATTCTTGGATGCATTGCGATTCTCTCTAGAACGATGCAATGCTTGCTTCTGATAAGTTTGTTTATTTTTATTTAAGTTACTGACGCCAGATCTAGAAATTTAGAAACCAGTGACTGAAAGAGGATGGGATAATGGACAACAACTTAAAGATTAGGCAAGAGTGCAGAAAAAAAACAAATAGCCAAAAGGAAGAAAAAAAAAAAAAAAGTGTTTTGTATATATGTACACATGATCTAATAAGGCATACATCAAATAATCAGGCACATAAAGGCTGTTGATCTACTTTATCACTTTACATTTGACCAGCTCATGTTTCATGTTCTAAGAAGCCAATTCTCCACCTTTAAACATGACGGAGCCTCTGGCATGGACGATCACTGATCACTTCACAAGCATGTTTAGGGCTTGAGCATGGAAAGACTACAAAATAAAAACATTTCATTCAAACTGGTGTGTGACAAATCCTGTGTGTACAAAATAGAAACTCAAATTGATATGTATATATTTTTTAAATCACACATGGAAATAAAATCATTTGTATCAAATTGCGGGTTGAGTTTATTGTTACATCCCTTCTGACCACCTCTGGTTATTAAGGTAAAGTTTTTCTAAAAAAAGTTCTTTTAAGCATATATTTAATTGGCGGTAAACCCGGCTACTGCACAGAGGCTCTGTGACTCTAAACTCAACTATCAAAGTAATATTTTACCCTATCAAATAGTTCAGTAGGTAATTAAACATAATGGAATTGTCAGTGATTGTGCAGAATGACAACTAATCTGCCAGGGAAGACATTGTGTTAATCAGTGAGCGGTGGTGGCAGGGAGGCAGTACAACATTGGTGTTCTCATGAGATTAATGGATTTCCACAGGGCAACAGGTGAGGCCAGATTAAGCCCCTCAAGGTACCACATACACACAGCTATTATTGTTTTAGGGAAGCAACACAAGGATGAAGACATTAAAAGAAGGCAAACATGCATATGAAAATCGACATCACCTCTAAATGGCTACACTTGGAGTTCAGAGATTAAGGCTTACTTGCACGGAGTGGCAAGTGACACATGAGGCTTAGTGTTGAGCCGAGAGTCAGGTGGTACGCGTTTGTGTGACACTACACCACACATGTGTACCCTTTCAGACAGTGCAGTTTTTACTGCTCATGTACTGTACCTTCTGAAGCTCGTCAAAAGAAAGACTTCTAGATTTATTTATTTATTTTTTGGTTCAACTTGTAAGCAACGGTTTCCCGTACACTTAAACAGTTCTCTCTCTCTCTCTCTGGGGACAGATAGTTCTGGATTGTGTGCTAAATATAGCATGGTTCTTCAGTGCAAATGGATGTGATGATGACAGATATATTTGTGGAATCACATCCCCACTTATACTTGTATGCTCTCATTCTGTGGCTGAAACATTAAACGTCTCTGATGGTGTGTCAGGAGAATACTGTTCATTGTTTTGAAAAGGTTGAATTAGTTTGAAGTTGAACTTATGATGCTGACTCACCAAGCAGATGGCAGAGAACTAGTGGCGACGATAGCTTACTATGGCGTCGCATCACATTGCTTGTGTCCTGGCCAGAAAGTAGCTCTTAAACACACCACAAAGACTAGCATGTATGTTTTTAGCCTGCGCAGGAGGAAATTACTTCATGCCAGCAGGCGGCAGTAATCTATTCATCACTGAAAACGGGAAACTGGATATGTAAACCGTTGCTACATACGCCAAAACAGTCTTTACCTGAAATTAGCCAGGAGCAGCACGAAGCCTACCGTCCTTCTTCACTCCTGCCAGGGCAACAGCGGACACTGGGACACTGGGACACTTGGAGATGGCTAACTAGTTGGCTAATATGTTAAAGAGAAACAACTTTGCAGCCGTGGTTCAGCTTGAGCATGGTGGCCATTATAAGTTTTGTAGTGGAAACGTGATTGATCAGATGCCCTGTGAGTAGATCTCTGGTCAGGGCCCCCGACCAGTGCCTTTTAGGGTTAGGTCTTACTCCATTTTAAGTAATGTTTTATAAGTCAACAGAGTAATGAGACTATTTTCAGTTCCTGTATCACACTCATTTAGTGTCTCCTTGGGCTGCGGTTGAATAGGCAAATTTGCTTACTAAGTTTCCTAACGGAGAGAAATGACCCTGAAGTAGTTATGTGGCTGCCATAAGAGCCGTTTGAGATGTAAAAATTAAAATGAAAAGGAAAAGTGCATTATTGCTTCGTTTTGTTACCACATTTAGCATAGGACACACTGGGCCATCCTTTACAAAAGGAAAGGAGATAATGCCATCCCACATGTTAAAATTTTAAAGCGACACATTACCATTTCACGTTCATAATTAACATATAGTGCACGGGAGCACCATAATCCTGTAAGCACCATGTGTGCATTTTATTTTCAGTGAGACATTGCATCACATCTAATAGGCCTAATAAGGCATGTCCTTTATGGGACTGTTTGAGTAGTTTAATGAACCGGGTAATGTGAGAACTTTACTCTCCTCCAACATGTGACATGACACTATGTGCCAAACATTAGTTTATTTATAGCCCAGAGTAAAGTCTGAAACAAGTTACCTGTTTGTCCCATGGCTTATTTCAATGCATACAGTATGTTTTGTTTAAAAACACACTACAGATATGACTACATTATTATGACCATGTATAAAAGTAGGAATATTATGTGAGACTGCGCAAATCTGCTCCGATGGCATTAAAATAAATTACCTGAAACACTCCACCCACACCAACCCAAATAAGCTAATTGCCCCCTTTCTGTAGTGTAGGTATAGGCTGTATAGGCTACTGCTTTTAGATGATGCGTTGTAGTGATGTATACGTGTTTCTTCAAAGATTTATTGTAATAATGAGTAACTGTAAATGTTTCCATGCACCCAGTAATGTCACTGTAGCTGATATCGTGGGACATTTTTAAACTGCAAAACTAATTAGAAAGTTGACAAAGAAAACCTAACTCCACTTTTAACTCATGAAGTAATCGACGGAGTGGCGTTGTTGACTGCTGGAGCAGACGGCTTTTTTTCTAAAAAAAGTTCTTTTAAGCATATATTTAATTGGCGGTAAACCCGGCTGCTGCACAGAGGCTCTGTGACTCTAAACTCAACTATCAAAGTAATATCAAAGTAATTCCTCTGCTCTGTTTACAATTTAGAGAATATTGTCCCTAGTAATAATGTATTTCTGTCACCCACCCGCAACCATCTAACCCTTATAACATAAAATATGTAGCCTACAGTAGATTCGTAGTTCTGACGTGTTCTGATTTTCTTGCATACACGTAACAATTATTTTCATCCAACTTCTTTTATTTGCTGAACACCTTTTCATACAAGAAACAGCCAACAGCGCAGTGTTTTATAATAACGAAAGACATGCGGTGGGTGCTTCACATGAAACAACATAATTATTGCAGAATAAGAAGGGTAAGTGAAGTAAAATGTACACAGTTGTTCACGTTTTATTAAGCCTGCGTGAAACCTCACGTTTAGAAGGCACAGGACGTAGTATCCAGATGCACTGGCAGACCCACGACAATAACATCCGCCGTCGCATGATTACAGCTGGGTGGAAGGGCAGTCGCATTCCCCTCGCACCACGGTTGTCTTATCCAATTCCTTTTTAAATTCTCCCTCACACCTTTCCTTGACCTCATGGCATTTACCATCGAGGAGGTGATTTTACTTTTCAACCACAGCCATGGTCAGTGTTTAACTTTAATCAAGGAAACTGGCTGCAACAGGCATGAGAGCAGCGCATGGTGGTGCGGATGGTCCGCATAGATCCGCTCTACAAGTGTAAAAATAGGACCGTCTTCGACCCTTTTTTATACAGAAATTACTCAAGTGTCATTATTTCTTTTAAATGAAACTACCGATATACAGGAAACAACTTAATGATTGTGAACGAGCGCATTGGCTGTTTTTTTTTTTTTTTCTCTTTCCTTCAGTTCTCTCATTCTTTTACCTCATCTGCTGTGAGCGCTGTTTGGGGGAGAAAAAATCCTAGGGGAAACACTGCTTTGTGTACACACACACACACACACACACACACACACACACATCCCACACACACACATGCGCCTAACGCTTTTAGGGTGGGCATCTTGTTTACATCAAAGCCAGACTCTTAGTCAATGGGAGTCTAAGAGAGGGGCTCTGTTTATAAGCTGTGGATGGGGCCTGGCACTGCCATGTGGCACTGGGCAGCCGCCAGCTACAATAACGCCACAGTGAACCGGGAAGGAGGGGAGAAGCAGACATTGCAAATGGATTAGGAGAAAGCTACAGCTAGCTTCTCCCTTCTGACCTCTACAATTCTTGAAAATTTGTCAAAGTCCGTTATTTAGCAAGAAAATGTTAGTGCCGATTTTCCAATTTAGTGTTGCGAATATCGATATTAATTTCAATATATTTAAACATGTAAAATTACCAAACGTATCAAAATAGATTCATAACAAGTTTTCTTACAACATACAAGCTTTGTTTCAACTGACTGGACTGGTGTAACATACATGAATGAATGAATGAATGGATGAATGAATGAATAAGGACCATGTCTACAGAACAGGACATGTTGGACTGATTGGACAGTATAAAATAAATTAAGAGAACAGGACACAACTTTTTTTTTTTTTTTTTTTTTCTCTCTGATTTGTTCTGTTTCTATTTCTTCCCTTACACTGTCACTCTGTTGAAATATGCACACACATGGCGCGCTACATAGGGTTTGTCATATAGTGGCCCCATGCGCTAACGTGTGCTGGTTGCACGGTAACTGGCCAGTGAAACAAGTTTCAAACGGACTAAATCAAACACAACTAAGCCACACAGTCAACGGATAGGACGCAGCGCTCCACAAAATAAACAAAATATGACATACTCATTGGACACTTTTGATATATTGCGATAACAACAATGAGGTGATATATATTGCACCCCTTGATATAATAATGGGCAACGTGATATTGTGATAACGATATTGAATCAATATATCTTGCATTTACTGATTTTCTGTGCTGCTTGATTTCTGGTTTCTTTGGATCCAGTACCTACTAGTGGTACTAGTGAGCTACTGTAGAATGAAACTCAGCAAAACTCTGGGTCGTCGTTGACAAGCAATGACGTAGTTTAAGAGATAACAGAACTATAATAAGTTTGTGTTTGTGCTAGCTCTTACTAACACACTGTATGTGGTCTCTCTCTCTGTGTAGGTGCTGATGACTGGGATGTAGCTATGTGTGTATCCTGACGGATTTTGACTCTAATCTTTACCTGGAGTCCACCCGTCTCTTCCCGCCCCTGCTTGCCTGTAATACAGTCAGCCATGCCGGATGCAGCTGAATAACGAGTAGCATCGGGGTGGGGGGTGGGGGGGAAACAAGTTTTTCTAAACTCTCATCAGAAAGGCTGCCATGTTTTTTGTGGTAGAATGAGAAACTAAGTGCGGGAAAAGTGGAAAGAAAGTGAGACTGAAGTGGCCAAAGTGACAGAAAAGAAGAGCCATCCTATTAGTAGGTTGGCAGCAGCCGAGGCAGCCGGGCCCTGAGGATGACTAGCCTGTTCAAGCGCAGCAGCAGCAATGGAGGCTCCGGAAGCAGCGGAAGTGGCGGTGGGGGCAGCGGTGGGCAGGGGCAGCTCAACAACAGCAGGTCCAGCCGGCAGGTCCGACGCCTGGAGTTCAACCAGGCCATGGAGGACTTCAAGACCATGTTCCCCTCCATGGACTATGAGGTGATTGAGTGCGTCCTGCGCTCCAATAACGGGGCGGTGGACGCTACGATCGACCAGCTGCTCCAGATGAGCATTGATGGACAGGGCTCCGATGACAGTTCAGACTCTGATGACAGCATCCCAGCAGAGGTCAGTGGAAAGTAGTTCTCCGTGATATGGAGAAAAGCAGATATCACAAGAACGGGACCAAATATATCAGTATTGCGACGATAATGTAGGGTTGACAATTGGTGCTTTCACAACATATTTTCACAATGAAATAATCCTCAATGTGGATCCAATGACTAAGGTAAATATTAGGATAGTTAGTCTGGTAACTTCAGAAAATTACATCTTTTTACTGTAATGCAGCCTTTAAAACCAGGAAAAGACAACATTTATTACATATTACGATATCCAAAAACTAAGACAATATCTAGTCTCCTTCATCGATATAATGATATATTGCCCAGCCTTAACTGAAAGGGTCCTAGAGCACCAACACCACAGGGGAATTTAATGCAAGCCCAGCTTGATTAGGTGATTGACCATATTAACCAAACCCCATATTTCAATTATTACCGGTAGGTTCCCAGACAGAAACAGTTTGAGATGGATAAAAATTCAAATACCCAGTGGTGACAGTCCTTAAATGTTAAGTCGGAAAACTTTACGGAAAGTCATGGACGTGGAGCTCTGGCTCATAGCATACGATCTCAACAATCTTTGGTATGTATAAACCTTTTTTAAATCTCTTTTAAAACCGTTTTTTTTTAACAACAAATGTAAACCACAAAGTGAACAATTTGTCAAGTCAAACTTAAAATTTCAGTTGGTGCCCAATCACATGAACACGAGAAGTTGCTACATTCAATGAGCTAATGGAAAAAACGTTTTTGCAATTTTCTGCAGATTAAAACAGGCTGGTGTAATTTTTAGAGTTCCTTCTGTTCTCCTAGTATTGTGTAACATGCGTGATGTCATACATTACCTGGATTGATAAATAGTCTGCTGGTTCTTCAGTCACAGGTCAATGACCCACAGCTTCATGACCTGCTGGAGGTTATGCTGACCCAAGCAGTAATTGATTTAGAAAAAACTGAATTTGATCCCAAGCTAAGCATTAAACTATATAATGTATTTCCTAACGGCCTTTCTGTATTCATAACAGACAATCAAAACACTCAGGCATGAAAACGCTTTCAGCTTTTTGAGCTTGTGTGTGCTGTAGGGCTGATTAATCACAATGTCCAAACATTTAAATTCAAAATATGGAATCAAAGTGGAATTCTTTTTAAATTCAAGTGTGTGTACAACAAGGCGTGTGTTGGGCTGTCTGTTTCTTTCTAGATTCTGGAGAGAACCCTGGAACCTGACAGCTCAGACGAGGAACCGCCTCCAGTCTACTCTCCGCCAACATACGATATGCACATTTATGACAGGAAATACCCAGAAGCCCCTCCAACACCCCCGCCAAGGTAAGAAGAAGGAGGGAGGGAGGGAGGGAGTGGACTCTTGCATAGATGGAGCTGAAGCCTTAGAGCCACTTTGAAGGCTTTTTGTTCTCTTTGGGTTTTATTTACCAAAGTAGTGTACCTCTGACTTTTATCAAATGGGTGGAGGGTTTGTAGGTGGTAACGGGTAATCTGGCCCTCCTACCAGTGCCTTAAGGTGTAGCACTCACTGCGGTGGTCCTTAGACGGTCCTGGGACAGTGCCGGTCTATCCATTTAATTTAAATGGGGGTAGTGCGTTTAGGCTGCAGGCCTGGGGTTGCAGGGAGGAGCGGAATAGAAACGTAGTGGAACGCGTGAAAACTTTAGACTGATTCAACTTTTGGAGAAACGCAACCTGACGTCACACATGCTGGGGCCGATCATGTAACCAGCAATCAGACTTGTCGGTCCGTTTTTTTTTTTTTAAGGCAGTTTCAGAGTCCTATACAGAAAACGGGAAACATCACTCCATCTATCGCTGCCAGGGGTTCGATTTCAGCTTGGGCCCTTTGCTGCCTTTCCTTAGACTTAGACTTAGACTTGGCTTTATTAATCTCTTTGGGATGACTCCTGCAAGGAAATTAAAGTTACCAGCGTCTGTTACAGCATGAAGGAGAAAAAAAGAGGAATACAATTCAGAAAACACAATGCTATAATTAATGCACAGTCCTGTCTCTCTCAAAGCCATTACTACCTAATTATGCAGAAAAATTATCTTTGCCTTCTTCCTTTTTAATGGGCTGCCTCCAACCCCTCGTCCCATGGCATTGTACACTCGACCAGCAGCACTGATGTTGTGGACGCAGCCCACAGCACCATGTTTGACTGTAGTGTGGTGCTACAGATTTCTCCTGGAAAATGGAGCTGCCTGCCTAGCTACACCTTGATTCTCTACTCCACCCATGGTGACAGGTGGTGCTGGTGTCCTGCTGACGGTATCTGCAGATTCCTCTTTCCTGAGGAAGTGAATCCTATCAAAGTGTACCTTGACTGTTTATCTAATGAGCAAGTGGCACCTCCATATATAGATCTATCTATCTATCTATGCTGAATTGGCTGATGGTCTTGGAGCTCCGCTCTTTTGGACTAGAGTGCGGATTGGGCCGGATTTTTCTGTCCGAGCCCGGCCCGCGTCCGACAGAGCAGTAACCGAACCCGACCCAGGCCCGACAGGCATTAAGATATTTCTGTCCGAGCCCGACCCTAGCCCGACACAGTTAAAATCGCATTTGTTTCTCATACTAATGACACATGTACGTTTGTTTGTGTGGAAAGCCCGCTTTTATTAAGCAATTGTAGGAAGGCATTCGGAAATGTCAACAGATGAGCGCATCAATGCACACGGGGCAACAAGCGCCATTACCTACATAATAAGCTGTTTTAAATTCAAAATGTCCAATGCCTTATCGCGCTGATGTGACCGAGCCCGACCCGAACCCTAGCATCCTTTCTAAAAATCTGTTTGAACCCGGCCCGGCCCGTCGGGTCCCGTCGGGCTCGGGTCGGGTATCCATCGTCTATTTTGGACGTATAGACCTTTTGAGCTAATGGGGATGCTAGATGAAAAGTGAGGGGAACAATTCATGGATTGCATTAAATATGAACCATGGCTGTGCCAAATTCTGTACCAATTCTTTAAGTAGTTTTGCGATTAGGATTCACCCAGAGCCCTGCGCGGGACTGCTGCTGGATATCTGACTACCTCCCGCAATGTGTGTGAGTGTTTGACTCCTGCGGTGCATGTCTACTCAGCACATTAGTGTCTGTGAGCTGCCCAGCCTGCAGGTGCTATACATCCAGCAGTGCCTCTAGAAAGTCCCTGAGGGTCATTAAAGACTCAATACACCCACACAACAGCCTACTCTACAAGGTATTTGTGAACTCTATTGTCGAGCTCGCCGCAACAGGTGTGTGGGTGTGTGTGTGGGTGTGGGTGTGTGGGTGTGTGTGGCGGCAAATACACAGATGTATTCTGGGTCGGGCTCAGGCATGCTTTGAACTCATTGTGTCTCTTCATACGTTCGTTTTTTTTCTGTTGATGAAATATGGGAATAGATGTTCCCTTTCTCTGACCACCCTATGTGATTTTGTGAGTGGGCAATTTAAAGGATGTAAATAATTAAAAGAAGTTTGAGAAAGGTAGAGGTAAGTTGATAATGTACCTAATGCAGTTGGTAAAGTTACTAATGTGTCCTGTTCCTCTATTGGCTCACATAGATTTGAAGCCCAGCCACCTCCAGGTCACCAGCAGGTCAGAAGCTACCGGAACTGGAATCCTCCTCTGCTCGGAAATCTCCCAGACGATTTTTTGCGGATCCTGCCACAGCAGTTGGAAAGTATTAAGGTAAAAATGTCAGCATACAGATGTTAAATGTGTCCATTTGGTTTCTTAGTCCCTCTTAAAAATGTACTTAAATCTTCATTTTGTAACAAGGCAGAAAATATCCATTTACATTATAAAATACAGTATTGCAGGCAGCGTTGGTTCCAAACCAAGTGCGTTATAAACCGAAACATGAGCTGGCCAAAATGCATATGCCAAGGCTTCGGCAGCGACATTAACAAAAGTGGATTATTAAACAAATGACGGCCAGCCAATGGTTATTGACCTACAGTAAGGGCTTTCATTGCAGTTTAAAAACTTTGCTATCTTGCCTTATCAATCACTGACTTTTAGTTAACAAACTGGCTCATCAGGCTTTCCCCCAGAAAAGTTGTTTAGCACGGTGGCAATCGTTCTTTCCGACAAGTATTTAAAAAGGCTATAAGACAGATTCCATGTGGCCCTACATTCAGTCAGTGCTAAACGCTTACTGGAGATTTGAAGATATGACTAGGTCTAAGTTTCCAGCCAAGCCATAAAAAAACTGTAGTTCAAAAAAAATATAATTCCCAGTGGCTGAAGCCCAGTGGGGGGCAACTGAGGCCCGGGGGGGCCACCAGGTTTGCAGATCCCTGGGGGAAAGCCAGCTCATTTATTACCAATAGGTCATTTGGGTCCTGTAGCAGGGTCTTGTAAAAATTTAAGTAAGAGCTCTGTTTTGCTGTGGAAGGTTAGAGGACTGTTTCTATTTACACAAAATAAAGTGAAATACTTTATTGGACAGTATTAACATAACCATGACATGAAAGCCCTTGCTGGATTACCATAGAGCTGTTTGGAGCAGATGGTGAACAGTGGTTTCTGCTGTAAATGGTATGGCCCTTTGGGATGGACATTGGCCTTTTTTACTTCGTAAACCTATAACGTGCACAGAAAAGATATGTAGCACCATAAAGGAAAGGGAGGGAAAAGCCAGAAAGCATAAAATGAGCACTTTAAACAATAATGTACAGTACCTTTTGACAAAATGAGTGCAGACAAGATTTGCTTTAAGTACACTACGTATTGGAACTATAGTTTAGGTGTAACCCCCCCAATCTCGCTGTAAATTAGGCCTTTGTCTAGTATAGGTGTTGTTTTTTTTTATTTTATTTTTTTTTTACTTTGGACAGGGCCAAGCCAGCTGTTTCCTCTGCCTCCAGTCTTAATGCTAATCTAGGCTAACTACATGCTGACTTCAGCTCTGTATTTAACACACAGACGTGAGATTGATGTTCATCTTTTCATCTAACTCTGAAAGACGGGAACATTTTCCAAAATGTTCACAAATGTCGTCCTGATGCTAACCAATCCCATTTCCTGTCTTTGCCTCAGCAGAGCTCCCAGAGCAGTCTTTCCCAGCCTTCATCCTCATCGTCTTCCTCCGTTTCTTCAATAAGCCAGTGGACCGCACCGTCTTGTCCTCTGTCAGGAGCCGCAGGGTCCACCGAAGGTCCCGGTTTGACAAGCGGAGCTACCGAGCAAGACAAGAAGCTGAAGCAGTATCTGGATGACGAGCGCATCGCCCTGTTCCTGCAGAACGAGGAGTTTATGAGAGAGCTGCAGCGCAACCGCGAGTTCCTCATGGCCTTGGAGAGAGGTAGGACTGTGGACAGTTGTTCATTTCACACAGATTTTCTGCTTATAATGTCGGCGTGAAGGTGGTGGATAACAGTCACTGGAAATAATACCTAGAATGGAAACACTGGGTTGTGAGATACTTGACAGATATTATTGAGATCTTCTTTTATAAGGTTGCTGTCCTGAATGGTTCCCTGGGGAGTTTTTGACCTGCACACTGCACGCTCCTACTAGGCCTGTAACAATTATTACATAATTGTTATTGTCAAGTGTTTTACATAATTACCAATTTTTGTTTAACCACAATGAATTGCTAACATTAGCTAAGGTCTTAAGGGTTATTACTGGAAAATTGTTTTTGTTTAGCTATGCCAACTTGTAATTATAAAAGTGGTTATTTGTTGGAATATATATATATATATATATATATATATATATATAGATAGATATTATGGCATGCCGTTTAGGAAATATATATATGAAGTTTATCATCTGAATATATGGAATGGAAAGTCGGAATAATGAATAAAGTTCCTGAATATGAATAAGTTCTGAATATATGGAATGAAGCGTAGGATCTGAATATGGAATGAAGTGATATATGGAATGAAGTCTGAATATTATGGAATGAAGTCTGAATATATGAATGAAGTCTGAAATATATGGAAGAGTTGATATAGAATGAGTGAATATATGGATGAAAGTTGGAATCATTGAATGAAAGTCTGAATACTGGATAAAGTCTGAATATATGGAATAAAGTCTGAATTATGGAATGGAAGTCTGAATATATGGAATGAAGTCTGAATATATGGAATGAAAGTCTGAATATATGGAATGAAAGTTGGAATACATTGAAATGAAAGTCGAAATATGAATAAAGTCTGAATATATGGAATGAAAGTCTGATATATGGAATGAAAGTCTGAAATAGGAATGAAAGTCTGATATATGGAATTGAATAGTCTGGAATATATGGAAGAAAGTCTGAATATATGGAATGAAAGTTCGAATATAGGGAATGAAAGTCGAATATATGAATGAAAGTCTGAATATATGGAATGAAAGTCTTAATCTGGAATGAAAGCTGACGTCATTACGGCGCTGGCGCCATCTGTGTTGGGGCTGATAATCGGATGTAACAAATGTGGACGTATGAGTGAATCGGCTAGGAATCTAGGTCAGCTATTTTGAGCAATGAAGAGATATTAACACTCTGGCAAAAGCATGTACGGGCCAAAATAGGAACGTATCCAGTGCCCACCACCATAGCTTCAGTTGAAGGTACTGTCTGCCGACATCTCCCAAGAGACTCATAAATTCCTTCAAGACATGATGCATAAGTTCGTTCGGCAAGTTTTGGAACAGGATGCTTATAAGCACTAAGAAGTCGAATAATGGAATATGATCTCAAGGTGACAGCTATCTAATTCAAACTGTTGTGTCGTTTGGAGGTAGACAGTTGTTGCAAAAAAACCCTGCCAGTTCAACAAGTATGGGACTATTTCAGCGATGCCAATTTGTAAAATCCAGTGAATTCAGAAAGTCCCTTTGGTAAATTCTGTAAAGTATTCTTTCTGAGACTTTCATTCATGATTCCAATTTCATTCAATATTCAGACTTCATTCATATTTCAGAATCATTCCATATATCAGACTTTAATCATATTTTCAGACTCAGTCCAATATCGACTTCATTACATTATTCAGGACTTTCATTCAATATATTCAGACTTTCATTCCTATATTCAGAATTTCATTCCATATATTCAGACTTCATCCTATATTCAGACTCATTCAAATTCAGACCCATAATTCCCAACTATCAGATTAGTACAGATTCAGACCTCATATTCACCATCTATTCAGACTTTCATTACATATATTCAGATGGATAAACTTCATACTATATATTTATTTCCTAAACGGCAGCCAAAATAATATATATAAATATATATATAGATATATATATATATATATATATATATATATAATATATATAATATTATATATATATATATATATATATAATATGATAAATAGACGTGGTTTACGTCATAGGCAGTTTTTTAACCAAAAAATGTATCCGGAATTCATTCAAAACTTAATGTTGCAAAAGTAAATATTAACAAATGAATGAAAGAGACTATTACATGTTAATCACAATATTTCTGAGGCAATTAATTATACAGCAACAAGCTCTAGCTCCTCCCAAGGTTTTCACACTATTCCACTGATCTATAGGTGTGTGCTGAGATAAGCTGCACTGTGCCAGCATAGCTGGAAGAAGACTGCAAGCTAGTGAACATAAACTTACCAATGCTGGATTTAAAATTAAAATAAACAGCTTTGCAAATGTTTGGTGAGGAAGGAAATACAGTTGAAGCATAGTGGGTAGTTTCTGTCTCCCCCATGACAAAATTTTAAGTAATGACAAAAAATCCACATGCGCGTCCACAGGATACAAGCCTTCCGTGATAGCGCCCGGCCCTCCACAAATAACTTTTGTTTACAAGAAAACCCACAGGGCACCTTTTTTTTTTTTTTTTTTTTTTTTTATGTGCTTTTATTGCCATAATTTGCCTTGATGCTTAAGTCCTACGCTTGTCTCTTTGGAATAATTGTTTTGTCTAAGTAATGAAACTTTAAATGTAGGACTACAAACCACATGCAGGGTTCGACATTTAGCATGGCCTGATGGCGTGTGGCCACAAAAGGTTACTCCGTGGTCCCCCAATATCCCCCGTAGGTGTGATCGGGTCTCTGAGAATGAGACCGGAGAATGTAGCGTTTCTTGTAGCTCAATGGCGCTATCAGGAATGACACTGTTAACTATGTTTCCATGGAAATCATGATGTTGCAGTCCATAATTCGTTTTATGAACGGTGATCCCCAGCCAATCCATTTCGTTTGCCGAAGATCCTAAATTGGCGAGGGAAATGCTCTCCCCCCCGCCTTTTAACTCTCTTGTTCACTAAATTTTTAGTTTGAATACTGTCCATAGTTTTTGATCAAATATAGTGCTTTTTTCTAAAAAGGTTTAGTTCTTCATTTCCAGTTATGAACAACACAGTTTATGCAGCAATCAACGGCCTAGAGGCTTCAAATAAAATCCCTCCCACCTTCCACCCGTCCCACCCCCAAATATCCAAATATAACCCTTTTTACTTCCCTAAAACCAACTAATGCTTGTGTGTTTTGAGTGTCGCGAGCTCCTCTCTCTCTGGTTCGCTCATCACTCAATCTTTCACACACTGGCTGGGAAACCGTTATGCTGTGTGTAATGTTTAATCACCTACTGTAATAAAATACTTGTTTTCAATTATCATAAAAATGATATGTTATTCTGTTAGTTTTTATATATTGAGGTGTCCCAGTGGCTGTGTTAAGTTTTAGATTGCTGGTGTTTATTTTTTTTATATCTTTTGCTTTTCTTTACTTGGACAAAATGAATTCCATGTCTCCATTTTTTTCATACTCTTACATCCTTCAGCGTATGACCAGGGCCCTTGCTTCCATTGTTTTAGTATTTTTTGAGCAGGTTTTTTTTACCCGGGTTTTTAGGGCGCATAAGTGCAAATGACGCTAACCCTCTTCCAGCGCTAAATCCCCATTAATAATTATTGGCGTTTATTATTTGTATTATCATAGACGTCAATAACGAGATGTCATCGTCAACTCAGTATTTCGATGTCAGGAATGTTATTTTATTGATGATTTGACTTGTTTCCAGTGAGAGATTTTTATTTTATAATTTGCTGTTGAAAAGTTACTGTTGCTGCTCTAAAAACATAATTTAGCCTAGTTCTTTTTACAATATTCAATTATAGTCCCGTTCTGAATTTAAAGACAACCAGGCCGACATAGGAAACGCATGGCTAAAATGCACATTTCATCATCCATCTAAAGTAGAGCTCAACGATTTTGAGAAATTAATGTGATTGAATTTCAATTCATGTTTTTTTTATTTATTTAGCTAAAATAAATAAAGTTCAATATTCAGTATGTTACAGATAAAACCCATTGCTCTATATTATGCAAGGATGAGAAATTGCAGCAATTAGTGTTTTTCTTTTAATAACAATATAAATAATGAACGAACAGTGAATATAATAAGGAAGAGGAATAAAACGTGTTAAACCAAATGTTACACAATTAGCTAATTACATTCTTTCAAATTTTCATTCAAAAACAGTTAATCGTTCAGCCCAAATCTAAAGTCATGGTTTGTGATCATAGATACTTATACATACATAGATAGATACTCGTACATACTACCTATTATTGCTAACGATAATCAGGCTTTTTCTGAGACAAGTCGATGATGCAACACTGCAAATTTTAAAAGTATGTTCCCCTGTCATTAGACACTGGACATGGAGGTTTATAAATCTGGGTATTTTACCATTTGTACCAGAGCTCATCACATCTTGATTCCGCACATCAGTGGTCATAACATCTGCTCTCTGTTTTTAGATCGCTTGAAGTATGAATCAAAGAAATCAAAGTCCAATCATTCATCTAGTATGGAGAATTCCACAGGTAGATATCACTCATCAAGCTTCCTCTGCCCAGCTATTTTGCACACTGAATTCTACTGAAGGTCTGTGCATGTGTTTGTGTCTGTGCATTCACTGTGATATTTGTTGATTGTGTCAAGGAATTGTTCTCCCGACATCATACTATAATACTTGCTTCTACAGTTGATGTGTTTTGTGTGCCAGCACATGAGTGTACAGTGGGGCAGTGTTGCTGTGTCTGTGTGCAGGAGAACAGAACTCTGCAGCTTCGCTGGAGGCAGTGTCAGATGACGCCCTGTTCAGAGACAAACTCAAACACATGGGCAAATGTAAGTCTCCCCCGATTTTACAATCCAACGGATATTTCACAAATGATTGCGTTATCCTTTTTCAACAGGGTTCCCGTGGGGTCTTTCAAAGTCTTTAAGTCTTAAATTCAATATTCTAAAAATAAGTATTACATTTTGTTTACAAAGGTCTTAAATGACTGACTGACTGACTGACTGACTCTTGAATGTACAGTAATTCGACAGTACAGCTCTTGTTTACGTCAGTGTTTTTCTTTACGCTCTTGACCGTGGAGTGTGCGGGGACGTGGGGAGCACAACATGTGGATGTACTGTATAACAATAACAACAGCGCAACATGGTGTTTTTATCATAATTCCATCCATGGTGAGCAAGCTCTGGCCCCTAAATATCTAACCTCAGGCGAAAATCTATCAGTTGTCAGTAAAGAAAACAAAATGTCTCACACGTGCTACTAAGGAGCTAACATTTGCTCGTTGGTTAGAATGGGCTAAAGGTTCGGCCAGAGATGCGGACCAGTTGGCAGACGAGGCTGAGAGCAATGGGGCTGAGGTTAGCACAACAAGCAGAACAGCGTGCGAGTAAACCTGTTCAAGTCGTGAAACATTGCAAGCTCGGCTCGGGCTCTTGATTTGGGCTCGGCGCAAATCAGCCGGCTATGAGTGGATCTGAAGCAGATGAGCGAGCTGAGAGTAAAGAAAATCAATACAAAAAAGCTATTCTTTCACTTCTGAAATAAGTGTTCTACACATAGCCTAGCTAGGCTTACTGTAGGCTACTGGTTTGGTGTATAAATGTAATATGTTAAAATGCAATTAGGTTGAGAACAGAGTCTATTTAAAAAAAAAAAAAAAATCTTATTCCTAGCCATACTGACTCAAGTGATTCAACTGACTCACACAACCTGGTTCGGTTTAGTGAGTGACTCAGAATAACCCGAATCCTTAAAAGGAACCGGGTTAGGGAACAGGGAACTCTTTATTCCTGCTGCTTTTAAGCAGCCTTCAGACACAAAAGCAGAACAGGATGAAACAATCACTGAAGCAATTAGCATTAACATTGGTATATTAATTATATAATTGTATCTTGCAGAGTTGGAACTAATTGTGTCTGTTTTGTAGTTAATGACCTAGGAGGTTTTCTCTCTTCCAGCTACAAGAAAGAAGCTGTTTGAAATTGCCAGAACGTTCTCAGAAAAGACGAAGCGGAAAAAGTCAAAAAGGAGGATGCTCCTGAAGCACCATTCGTATCCTTTGCTTAACCTTGGTCACCCAATCTGGCTTAGAAATTTATTTGTTGTAAGATAGTGAAGTAGCCAGATCTTTAGTTACCACCATTGAATGCCATTTTACACTAGAACTGCTGGGCTCTTTAGGGGAACTATAACCACAAAGCCCGACGCGTCTGTGTCCTTCTGCATGGCTGATGGGCCATTAACGCGTCACCACTCTCAGCTACTACACAAACTCCCAGGCAGTTCTGTGCTGCTGTTTTGTTTTTTACCTTTTTGAAACTTTCTTGTGGCAAATGTAGAGGCAGTTATGTTTCCTGTTTCCTTGACGGGATTTTCACACCGTCTCAAAACACTCTGACAAGTCTGATCTCCGGTTACATGATTGGCCACCGTAGTGTGATGTTGGGGTTGTGTTTCTCCAAAAGTTGAGTTTGAGGGTCTCCCCCTGTGGAAAACCCAGCTGCAGCCTAAACGCACTGTCACCATTCAAAATGAATGGGAAGACCTGCGTTTTTGCCCAACCGTAGGACAACGGACGCAGGCTGTCTGAACGCATCCAGACTCTTAGTGGTATAAAATGTGCAGTTTTGTTATCTATTTTTAGAAAAAATATTTGAACCCACTGTTGTGTCTTACAGTTCCATATATATACACACACACACACACACACACACACACACACACACACACAAAGGTTTCTGAGAGGAACTACCGCAAAACTCATCTGGATGTGATGCTGTTTAATTTGTAGCTAGTGCATAGCCTGCAGCATAAAACTTAGAAGGCATAAAACTGAATGCTGACACATTGTGATCAATTTCAGCATTTTTATTTTAGCAAATAAACTTAATGGTAAATATAATGAATGATAACATTATCACACATTGTCGAAGGTAAGAACAAAAAGTCTCCTTTTATTTATATTTGTCTCTCGCTCTCTTTTTAGTTCAACAATCAACACACAACCTGCCATCTGATCACACACATCCACACCACACTATGAAAATAATACAATTTAGAAACCTTGGTGTTTTCTTCAAATAGTCACTTTAGTAACGGTTCTGATATTCTAGCGTGTAGTGCACACATGGGGCTGACACACCTTGGTGTCTACATATCTTGTGTTTATGTAGGCACTAGTATGATGATTCAAAGGGATCATAAATGCATGTTAGTGAGTTTCTATGTCCCATTCAGTGTCTCAATGTGCTGTACAGCCATCATGCAAATGCATCAATTTGGCTGAGTTCCAACATTAATCACTTTTTTAATTCCTATCATTATGACAATATAGGTATGTGCAGAATAGGTATTTAGGAAAAGTCAGGGCAGGAGGGAAATGGCATACACAATGACGGAATTTTTAAACCCCATGTTAATGACCTGGGCTATGATAGTTCTAGTGTTGGAGTGGGAATACTTTAATTCAGCAAATAAAGTATTTTGCTTCAATAATTCCAAGTGACATAGTAGTAAGTCAACTCAACATATGCTTGTCCTTCAAGAGTGAAACAACCAGACATAAGATGCATATTGTTTTGTCTGTGTGCTTTTTTTTTTTTTTTTTTTTTTTTTTTTTTTTTTTTTACTGCTGTTGAAACAAGGAAAATCCATATGGAGGAAAAAGATTTCCTCTGGGAATTAATTTACACCCTCAACGTCTTACGTTATCGACATAAAAACACTTCCATACTCCATGGATCAGCCTCCATAACAGATTTCTGTGAGTCCATACGTTGTGAGAGTGATCGGTCTTGCAGAGGCCAGGGTTTGGGTGTTCTTAACTAAGCTCCTCACCAGATTGGGCACCGCCAACTCTACAGCAAATCTCCTTGACGATGTAGATGGAAACCCCTGTGGTAAGAAGTGCATTTCACCCACACAATGGCAACCCTTTAGCTTGCTTTGTCATCATGTTACAGTGCAATGGGTCCAAATATTCCTTCAAACATCTCATCACTGGCCCATACATCAAAACATTGCCCCGTAGTGTTACTAATATTTTTGTGTGTTGGGGGGGGGGGGTGTTCCACTGGGTGTGTCTGTGCTGCGGACCCCTTCATGGTCTAAAGTTCTCTCCACCTCCTTTTGAGCTATTGATATTTTCAACAAATTTAAATAAACATAGCATAGTTGTTGGAGACCCACATATAATTGTGTTCATATGTTTTTGTGTGTTGTGTGTGTGTGTGTGTGTGTCCAGAGGATGGTCAGCCCAGAAGAGCAAACACTCAGGAAGAGAAAGAACAACGCAATGAGCCAGTAGTATGGTAAGGTACTCCAGTCATTCCAGGGTGGTCTATAAGTGAGTGCTGTTGTGAAGACTATGTTGTAACTAGGGCTGCACCATATGAGGAAAATATCTCCGGAACTGCGATTATTCTGACTGATATTGCAGTTGCGATATGATTCATGATACTGGTGCGAATAATCATTCTAATTCTCATTGAGGAAAATAAAAAATAGATTGGTGTCCTCTATGAGAGGACCTGTCCCAAACAAAGATGTTTCTTTAGTCTGGAAGATAGGGCTTGTAGGCCGGGATGTCTTGCAGCACCACAATACTTCATTCAGAATTGTTTGACATATATTTTGCCTTTTTAACTAATATTGCGCCCTTTCTGTAATTTGGATATTGCTCTAGTCCATGTTGCGATTTAATTTTGCAGCCCTAGTTGTAACTTAGGTATTTTAATCCGCCTGCATTGTGCTGGAAAGGCTCGGCGCACCATACAAACACAAATGTTTTGGTAAACTGCATCCAACTACCCTCAACATATGTAATCAATACATGACCTAGAAGAGGTTGCTGTCTTATCTTTTGGGTTAGAGTAGAAGGCTAAATCGAAGAGGGAACCGAGGAGTTTATTACATCGAACTGGGTCAGGAAAAAAGATTTCCCTGAGATCTGTCAGGAGGCAACAGTCTGGTGAAATAGCTAACTTCATGTTGTCTAAGCTTCAACGCTACTCTGTTTACTGTCATTAAGATAAGCAGTCTCTTCTTCTTCTTTTTTTTTCTTTTTATTAAAGGAGAATTCCGGTTGATTCCAACATGGAGCTCTGTTTGGAAATTTGGAGTGCTGTCAGAGAGAAAAGTGAAAACAATCTGTGCTGTCTATACCGTGTTATCCTCCTGCTAGTTTAAACACGTTTTTAGCCTCTAAACATGTTCAAAATGTCACTGCATTATGTAGAAACAGGCTGTGACCTGACACCACAGTGGCTGCAGCAGGTCAAAAGTTCAAGAGGCCGCTGTTGCTTAGTTACCAATGCACATAGCTCTTGAACTGAACTGCAGCTCTGCTGACTCCACTGTGGTGTCAGGTTACAGCCTGTTTCTACATAGTCATTACTAAGGACATAACAACAGCAAATGTTTTTTGTGGTGGAAAAAATACATTTTGGAATATTGGATTGTATGAGATCAACCATCGACTAGTGTGGAAACAGGATATATAAACAGAGGTATGGATTAACACAACTTTTATGCCTTTGTCACATCTACTGCAGTCAGATTCACTGTGTTCCCTCAGAAGGAATCTCTTCACATGGGTAGGCACTGGTAATGACATTTTGAACATGTTAAGCGGCTAAAACACATTTATAACTTGCCCTGTTTGAGCCTGTTGGGTGCTAACTCTAACAGGAGGATAACACGGTGTAGACAGCACCCATTGTTTTAGTTTTTTCTCTCTACTGACAGCACTCCAAATTTTCAAACAGAGCTACGTGTTGGAATAGACTGGAGGAGTTTTGGGATCCTTCAGTCAAAATAGACTTGACCCTCCCTTCACCAGCAATACATTTTTCTACAGTATGACCGTCCAAAATGATTGGGGGAGGAAAAAGGCATGACCCTCCCCAATAATGCATTCATGCTTTCTGTTTTGGTTTGGCAAAGACGTACAGACAACCACTGTTTTACAGCCGTAACACGCACGTCTTAACTTCTGCTTTCTCATCATACACATCATACTCTACTGTTATCAATTCAATTCAATTTTATTTATAGTATCAATTCATAACAAGAGTTATCTCAAGACACTTTACAGATAGACCACACTCCAGAATTTACAAGGACCCAACAGTTCTAGTAGTTTCCTCCAGAGCAAGCAACAGTGCGACAGTGGCGAGGAAAAACTTCCTTTTAGGCAGAAACCTCGGACAGACCCAGGCTCTTGGTAGGCGGCGTCTGACGGGCCGGTTGGGGTTAGAATGAATGGGTTACTGTTATGGCGGCCATTTCAGTAGATTTACCACTAACATTG
>NC_045741.1:27364667-27378949 GCF_008692095.1 Etheostoma spectabile
ACAATAAGCATGGAAGCTAAATGCACACTTCCTGTATTACTTCAGATACTACGTTACTCCTCTAGTAAACTAGTATTCATGTGAAATTAGAAAACAATAAAACATTGAGACACAAAGCACACTGGGTAATAACCCATATTGACAGCTGGCCTGCCTAGTCACTCTGGAGAACGTTTCCTGCTTCGGTCCCCCTACAGGTTGTCTCATTGGAACTGCAACTAGAAACTGTATACATTGTCTATTTCGTTACTAAATTCACTTCTGAGATATTTTAAAATCAACTATGTAGGGCTCAAATATGGGCCATTTTATGAAAATTGATGGCTATTATGGCAAATTTTGTCCAACTGTGTTGGATTTCAGAAGCTCCACAGTGTGACGCTGGCATGCCGGTCGGCCTGTCCCCCTTCATAGACCCCGCTGTGAGCTGGCTGGAGCTCTCAGGAGACTCGCGGACAAGAGGCGTTTATTTCCCCGATCGTTGATTTAAATAACTCAACACACACACATCCATTATAACATTAATTGGAACCTGTAGTTTTTCGAAGTTATGCTCTACAATTATTGCGGGCGTAACAAATTGGCTCACCGGCCACAGAGCAGTAAGAGGCGAGTGAGAGCGTCTGACAGGGCAGAAAGACACTCGTCTCCCTGGGCAGAAAGACACTCGTCTCCCTTTGACAGTCTTGTAAATAAATTGTAACATGTAGATCTGTCAGTCTTCCTCTAACATAGGCGCCGATTTATGTTTTCGTCCGTGGGTGTTCACGGGCACACCCCCTTTAAAAATAAATAAATAAAAAAAGTTGTCTTTGTGTGTTGGGATTTGTGTTGGGTCAGACCCATCTACTAGCGATGAGGGACCGAGACTGAGAGCCACATGAAAAAGTATGCACCAAACAGCCACTTTTTTTTAGCTGAAATGTATCTGTTTTCATGAATATAAAAGTTGGCTGACCCTCCCCCTAGACCAAACAACATTGGGTGACTCTCCTTCAACAAAGATTAAAAAGACATTACCCTCCCCTATTTCCCTCCGGTGGTCCATTCCATAAATACAGAATGATCCCCAATTCAGTTCTAGTTAAATATGTAGTTTTTTCTTTTTTTTCTTTTCAATGATTGATCTACTTTCTGAAAAACATTGATGCTCCAGCGCTTCTAGTTGTACTTCTCAAGTATGAAGACTTGCGCCGATGTAAACCTGTTCAAACCGGTTTGATATGAAGCCAAACACTAGACCGGTATACTGTATTTTACCACTAGGTGTCGCTCTTGTCTCAGCCGCCCCTGAGTGAGACTGATGAGAGAGCCCGTAGTGAGAGTGGAGCACTCCAGACGCAAATCAATAAGTAATAATCAATAAGTAATAATCAATAAGTAAACAAGGCGTAACTCTAGGTTCAACATTGCGGGGGTTGAGATTTCCAGCTAACTAGGGAGGTCCCGGCACACGTCTGCATGTATTGAGAAAAGCATCGAACACATCAAGGGGGGGAAAAAACTTGGAAAAAGAGACAAAACATTGAAAAAAAAGCAACAAAAAACTTGGAAAAATAAACAATAACTCAAAGATTTTTTTTGGGAAAAAACAACGTCAAAAGGTACCAAAAACATTGATGGAAAATAAACCTCAAGAAAGGAAACAAACATTGAAAAGTCAGAAAAAAGCGGCAAAAATGTTGGGGGGGGAAAAGCCTAACCTTTGGGAGAGCCCAAATGGCTTATTTTGGGGTGTGGTGGGGTTATATCATAGTGCTGTGGCACTGTCAGCACAGGCTGCTGATATCAGCTACTGTTGAATATCCCAGAAGGTGTCATGGTGACAGATGCCGGTTTAACCGGTTGCATAAAATTAAACCGGTTTAGCCTCGTACACCGGGCTGACCTGGTGAAACAGGAAAATCAACCCTCTACAAGTGATGCAAATTCTTGAGTTTGGTCTTGGTTTAAGAAAAAGATATATAGTGATGTCTTTTTATTTTTAAGAGCACAAAATGGAATTGAATAGTTTTGGGAGAATGAGATTATTGCAACCTTCCTTCCAGCAATATTTGTCTTTTATCATGGAAATACTTCAAAATGGTTAAAGATGAAGAGCCTTTCAAAACTACCAAAGACCCTCTAGTATTTGAGGGAAAGGAGGCTGCAACATAAAGAGCCCTATTATTGGAGCAACGTGACGCATTACATTTCCAATGTGATTCTTGGATAGATCAGACAGCCACTCGATGTCTGTGTGAACAGGCAGAACAGGCCGCCTGTTTTTGCATTTTAAGCCACTAGCACTGTGTGTGATTGTCACGGAAGAAGAACGAGTCTTGGTTGAAAAGAAGTGTCATCAGATGCCATGAAAACAACAAATAGATAATGAACATAATCTCTGAAGTGAAAATTAAGAAACAGTGAGGTTATAACCCACTTCTCTCCTATCCTCAAGTAGCACGAGAAAAGCATAAAATATCTGTAACATTATCCTTAGTGTTACTATTTTAAGACCCGTGACCCTAAAAAAAGCAGACCAAGTACAGTCATGCTGTCCGTTCTTTTTAGAGCCCTACCATAGACCCATTTTTTTGTGGGGGGTGGGGTGGGGGGGGGAATAACAGGTCACATAGCAGGGATATATGTTATCTGAAAGCCTGGAACCTGAAAATTAATTTGAGATGTATCTTCTTCTACCTCTCTGCTTTCTTCCTCTCGACAAAGCTTAAAATAGAGATGACCTATTAAATACTTGATCCACTGTGCTTTCTGTGATTCTGTCAGCCGGCACTTTTTACTTTGAAAAACCTCTAAAAACAAAATGTCTATTTTCAAAACTTGATTCTGATCTCAATACAATGTTGTTTTAAAAAGCCTCTAAATAAGGTACAGACCCGAATCATTCAGACTCTCTTCTGCGTTTCAGATCACCCTTCGCTGCACCATATCAGGGTTACCGTGGCGACGGCAGCATGACCTTCGGGTGGCGGCCTTGCAGCTCTTCCTGTCTCCACCCCCACCCCCCATCCCCCACCCTAATCCAAACCAGCCGATGTAAAGGTTGTTTCCCCCTCCTTCCCAAGGAGAGGAACCAGACTGTACGCAGCCCTGGCCCGACTGTCTATGAAAGCATTATCTCTGTATTATAACACTTTAATATATCATGTGAAATGTAATGGAAATGCATTAGTCCTTCCCAGTATTTGTTAACTGCTTCCTTTAATCCCCTGAGAGGAACACTAGCTTAGTGATGACCTTGCCATATGAACCTTTTATTACTTCTCCAGACTGTATGTTTCTGATTGGTGTACCACAGGCTTGGCGTTTCGGATCCAAAGTGTGCACATGCTCCTTTATATACACTAAACCATGACAAGCTTTTTTACCATGTTTTCTTAATCCGATTGTAATATTCAACTGTTTCCAATGTCAGGGGTTATGTAAAGTTCTTATGTGCCAGAATATTGTGGCCGCTGTAACCGATTGATCACATTTGAAAGCGTGTGTTCTCAGGAAGCATGGTTGGAGCAGTTCACATGAACGGCTGCAGCGCTTGGAGCAATGCACTAGTTTGCTTTGTTTGGCAAGGTGAAAACGTGGTCATTCAATCAGATGTAGCAGCGCTAAGGCCGAGACGTTACACCAGGACGACGGACAAAGAATAAACATGGCTATCACGTAACCATTAGGTGAACTTGCTTACTGAGTTTCAACAAAATTGGTAATAAATAACTCCGGCCGAGGTCTAAAGGCGAAAGTGTTGTGAATGAACACACTTGGCGGCAGTCAGAGAGAGTGGCGTGATGCTGTAACTATTACATCAGTCTCTCCTTGAAGGCTTTCACAGTGTTTAACTCCATTAGTAGTAGTTGTGTGAAAAATGAAAAGGGGAGCTTGAGGGAGAAGGTAAAACTGTAAGGGTGATTGTGGGATTCAGTTTGGGAGAGAATTTGTCAGATGTAGCCCACCCAGTGCCGTCATAGGAAAGGTGTGTTTGGAGGTGATGTCAGACACTGTTAGAATAGGAATACTTGGTGTAAAGCATACTGAGCCCTTTACAGTAAGGAGTCAGTTTTTTATGCTACATAACATATGATCATAAATCAATCAATTTCTTCAATTGCTTTCCTACACCGCAATACCAAAACTTTTGATGAAACCGAGAATGTTGCCGAATGTTTGATTACCTTTGTCCAATTTTAATATCGTGGTTACACTTTGTAACGCCAGCAAACCAGTGGTGGCCTGTAAGGTATGAAAATGCATTCAAATATCTTTTTTAAAAGCAATGCTTTCGGTTTTCCCTGTTCTCAGGGTGGGAAGCCAGTGAAGGGGTCTCAGCTTTGTCTGCACCAGTGACTCCTGCTGGTTGGTTAGGGTAGGTGCACCGTGGGAGTTAACAGCGGGGATGCTCGAACCCCCATCAACGGGTTTATAATGTATCGTACCAAAACGTATCCACACCATGATATCTTAGGAAGTTTAGACGACTGCGGGCACGTGAGGCTGGCTACAGAGCACTGTAAGCACTGTCCTATCAGCAGCCGGTGCTATATGAGTTTTACTGACTAAAGGTGACTGTGAGCTGGGTGCGGAGCACTGCGAGGCCGTGGCAGAGGAGTTTAGCCAACAAAAAGTGAATGTCAGGCTATGACTGGTTCATCATAGGAAGAAGATCATGGTTTGGATTAAAGCTTCAGTGCGTAACTTTTTTTATTTTAATCAAAGGCCGTTACATTCAAGCCCTTGCCAAATGAGTTGCTACAAAGCTTATTAAAACTATCAGCTCTACACAACTCTCTGTATTTCTCAGTATGGCTATGTCCGGAGAACGGTGTCGTCTGGTGCCTTTCACGCGCAGAAACTTGAGTAAAGATAAAGACTCCCAGGGAATGAAGGCGTTTTCCCCGGGACATGAACTCCGCTCCCTGGCTTGAAAGAGCTGCGTGTTATGACCCATCCACCTGACCTCCTCCCTCAGCGCTCCACAGTGTTCTTATACTGCAGCAGTCAATGTGGTGCTCACAGCAATAAATACGTGGAATACATAGGAATTACAGTGCTTTTACTCTTCGTAGCTATATGTAAGCAGGTTAAAGACACAGCTGGAGACACCATGTGTCCCAGAGGTAGAACATGCCACCATCCTCCGGACAACATTCCAATGTAATGGTGAGGTTCAAAGGGAATTGGGCACTCCAATCCCAGATGTCAACATCTTCTTCCTCCTCCCCATAAACTCCTGCATTTCTTTATGGTCATGTCCTGTTGATTGGGATTATTTTTTCAGTCCTGCCACATCCAGAGATGGCTCAGAACTACATTTTTGGCACACCACTGTAAATTTTCTTTTTGAAGAATAGCATTGTTCTCATCTTGCCTGTTTGAACCAAACTAGGAGTCTGAGTCCAGTGCTCTAGGCATGCTTTATGTAAGCTCCATTCACTGCTTCACTCAAACTTTAATATTCTGCCAGGTTTCTGGAACTCTTGCATCAAACCTAAAGACATGTTTGCAAGATGTTCTGGAAGTAGAAATATCACCCAGAATCCTTTACCATGTCGGAGATGGTCCTTGTGGTCTTCAAGTAGATCATGTCTTTGTTTATCAAAAATATTTCTGAACTCCATGGGATAATCCATTGTTGTGATTTCCACTAAAGGATGGCTATGTCAGTTTTGAGAGGATAAAGCATCTGAAACATGATTGGATCACCCTGTTGAGACTGATAGGATGCAGACTGAAGTTGGACTTAATGGAAACGGAGAGGACCCCTTTCTACGGCTCTTTCCATTTGTATGTGTAGATGTGAAGCATGGATTAAACTAGTAAACGTCTGATGTAGCCTGTGTGAACAGAAGGTGTTAGGAGAGGACAGATTAGACCAGTGAAATCAACTTGTCTTTCTCCCTTTGTGCATAATGTTATTTTTTTTTTTTTGTATCACTTTAGAAAATCTCCACAAATGAACCTGTCTGGATTGTTTTCCTCAATTTTGTGTGTTTGTGTTACCCACTTTGATTAAACTACTTAAATGTGCTATTTTTCTTATTTAGTGATGAGCGAGGTTTGGATGTCTCACATGATTTTAAATAAGGACCATTCCAGTGTTCATGCATGTTTTAGACCATTTACCATAAGTCATGTATTCATGACAATACTTTTAAAGCTCCCTATCAATATTTTTATATAAACAATATTCAAATGACACTTGGTGACTAAATACTTTTAAACCAGTAATGTACTTACGTCCAAATGTTGAGGAACTTGAGTCTTTCCTTTTCATGCCACTTACTTCTACCGCACTACATTTCTACGTCAAAAATTTGAGTTTGTTATGTTCAAAAGAAAGACTCTCCTACTCAGACAGGAGCCAGTCAACATGAGTCCCAGGAAGCAGAACAGATGGCTGGCTTCTTTTTGTAGTCCATGCAAGGGCGTAACTTTGGGTTCAAGATGTGGTTGGGGGTTGAGATCTCCAACTATCTAAGGAGGTCCTGGACATGTTTGGTTGTATTGGGGGGGGGGGGAAAGCAGAAGTTTTGCCCACGTTGTATGGAGATCATCTCCATGTTTTGCTGTAAGTCACATGTCAAACTCAAGGCCCCGGGAGCAAAATCCGGCCCCTCGTAAATTTGGATCTGGCCTGAATATCAATTTAGGTTCACAATAAATTGTGGCCCGCCTGGTTGTGCGCCAAACCAAAAAGACAGGAACGGGTTTTTCACACTGTTATTACACCGGATTTGTTGACTTTGAGACGCAGACACTTCCCCCAGCAGCAGATAGTTTACATATTCAGGCTGTGACACAGGTTGCTGGGAGTTGGCTGTGTGATAGCCTGCTATTAAAAATAAAATCATTGTTTTGCTTGATTTGCTAAATTGTACGATGGCTAAGAAACTTCTTTGCTGACTTTTTTAGGGCTTTATGTTGACCAAACTAAGTGAGAATACCATATGAGACATATAGACTTTTTGGGTAAATAAAATCATGTCTGGCCCTTAATGTGATTCTCATTTCCAGTGTGGCCCTTTGTGAAATTGAGTTTGACACCCCTGCTGTAAGTCATTGAAACTCCAAATGGGAAGAAAACATTTGCCAGTGTTGGATTTTAAATTATTTTAAATTAATTCTACTTCTGGCTCAACAACTCTGTTTCTGAAGAAGACGTGGTTGTTTCTCCCCACCGTTGTGTAACAAGTTATTCGTGATTTTTGTGTTTCATTTTTGATTTCCAGTTAGGTTTTCTTGTATGCAAGGGCATTTCTTAGTCCTTGATATAATTTTGTTATACCTTGTCTGATTTGTTTGTGAGTTATATTTGTAAATATATTAACATGAACATTAAAGTTTTGTTTGTTTTTAAAGTAAAACTTCTTGGACTCCGTTGCCTCTGATAAACCATGCCCAAAATGAAAGGATACCTTTTAAAGATGTTTCACTTTTCATATATCAAATTAGTTGTAATATTTGAGTCGAAAGAAGGAGAAAAAAAAATAGACGGCCCCACTGTGGGAGGTGTTAATAGTATTACCATGGCAACTGTGCTGACGTACAACGTAACCCTCCCACGGTTTATGGTCACTCCTCCTTTTGATGAAAATAGCCAACCATCCAGTAAAAAGCCATTGTACTAACGGGGATCGTACTGAAGGCTACAGAAGTAAATGCTCTAGCTAACTACGTGTAACGTTTTTTTTTTTATCTGCGTGTTAACACCCGAGAAGCATTAAAGATTTGAACAGTGAAAATAAAGCGTGTTGTCGACAAAGGAAAACACGACGTTTGCACAGGCCGAACGACAACTGTATTTTTCACCAGGGACGTTAACGTTACGCTTGGCGGAGGAATTCAGACTTTGGTAGACAGCGGAAGAGGAAAACCCGCCGCCGAATTCCGTACCAATTTCACATTCCCCTTAGATAGCTTTGTTTTACCGTCTGTGCTCAGCTTTTCTCTTAGGTCTGTGCCCTTATTTAGATGGCAAGCTTTCCAGACTCTATTAACGAAAATGATATAGGTAAGTAGACATGCTAACTTTACATTTATAATTTTTTAACGGTCAGTTGCAGCCTGACATATAGCTAATGCATATCTAACGTTTATCAACATCAAACTAAAAGGGTTAACGTTAGTAACTAGCGTTGTAGCTAACGTTAGCTTACCTTTGGAGGCTGTAGTGAGCATTGTTGTTGTGTACAATGGTCTTGTGCTCGGCGTTTCAGCTAACGTTGGCATTAGCAGCTAGCTAGCTTTCTTTATGTCTGTAACGTTAACTTTATGCACATTTAGCTATATGTCTAATTTAACCGAAGGTGCATTGCTTGATTTACTATATGGTTTAAATGACGTTACTACAGTTTGTTTTCTCTCGTCTCGCTTAAGTGTAAGTCAACTGTTTAAAATGGATTTTCATCTGGCTGGTTGAAACCTCAGCTTAGACCATTGACTGTAAAAGACCCGTCCTTCCATGCACTCACACACACCACCGAGACGCTGCGTACGTGCGTGTCTACACGCGACGATTTGCATGCCTGGGCGTCCCCGGCTACAGCCCCCAATGTTTTATGATCAGCCCCGGATCTCTCGATTTCTCTCTATTATTTTTATTTTATTTGTTTACAACAACTAGTATAATATAATTAAAGCCCCGGAATGGCACATGCAAATTAAGAAAACATGTATTTTCCTAGTATTAAGTGGCTAGTAAGCCAACTAGTAAGCATCTTAAATTTACTCTTTTTTTTTTTCTTTTTTCTTTTTTGTAGAACTCATGTTAGAACTGTAACTTTGTCCAGTTTTTTCCCGAGGCGAATAGTTGTGAATAGTGTATCTATCACCTAGCAACCGTCTGAGGAAAGGTGTAATTTTCCATTGACAGTTGAATAATTTTCGGAGGAATCATAGTCAAATCAGTATAATACAGTCTCAAGGGGTGGCACCAAGAGTGCATTTGAAAATTGTCATTGTACGCAATTGGATAACACTACGACCAATCACAACACCACACGGGGCTCCATAGTTTAGCTACCAGCGGAGCTAACGATGTAAGCAGAGTGTAGATTTGAGTCGCGCATTCGTCACTTTGCGACAAGTAGCCTACAAGATGCTAACGAGAGACTTCTGTAATATCAGTACAGAATAAAAATGGACCTCCTTAACGAAGTTTGTTCACTGCTGGCTACAAGTTATCAATCAAACACAACACAGGTCGTCAGTTGAATAGCGTTTTGAGCTAACGTTATCCAGCAAATAACCATAGATAGCTACAACGTTAGCTACAAGATAGCAATCAAACACAACCAAGGTCGTTGAAATGATTTCCATCTTCTGTTATTGTTTGTAATGACAAAAGTTTATTTTATGAATTTCAAACATTTCAGTATGACACGTTATGTCGTAAACCGTTTAAATTTGAGCAAACTCAAATATGCACTCAACTTACATCGGGGAGTGACACCCGTTGTTCTGGACGGAGACCAGGAGAGAAGGAGTAAGTCCCTCCTCTAAGGGTCGCTCCCATGGCGCCATTTTAATGCTACGAAGACATCACCTGCAGTTAGCGTCCCATTGACTGACATTTATTTTGGCGCCACTTTGACAATGAATAACTTTACATCTGAAGCGTTTCAAGATTCTATTTGTCCGTTGTTTATTTCTAAAGAAACACGATAATGTATAAAAGGCTCCGTTACCTTGTACCTCATGTTATGGCTCCGTAGCAGACGTTTTTGTAAAAAATATTATAATGATTGCGTCATAACCACGCGACTTACAGTCGCATAGTTTACAAATCACTGTATTATCAGGAGAAGCACGCAGACAGTTTTGACTTGCATCAACTGTTTAGGTTTAATTACTAACGTTAACTAGCATCTTAGTTAGCATTAATTAGCCTGTGTCTATGTTATCTCCTTACATATACCTACGCCCCCGCCCCCCCTCACAAGTCACCACACAAATCTGTAAACAAAACCTTGGCCTTTGGGTTGCCAGGCCAGTTATGATTAGGCCATATGCTGGTGCCTCTAACTAACATCTACAAACTGGGGCAGCCAAAATGAACATACACTGGTTATTAACAAGCTGGGCAATCATAGTTTTGCATAGCATTCAGTTTATTTATATGAGTCTGGGCTAAGCCCCCAACCTCCTCCAGTCCTAGAAATGGCCCTGTATATAACGTTTCAATTTATTTACATTTGGTCATAAAAAGGTGTTAAAGTAACTCTGATATATGCAAGCATTCTATTCTTCTGTATAAAGGTACAAAAACATCTCTGATGCTAGTCTTTGTGCTGCTTGTGTGTTTGAGACAGTTGAGGAAGGTTACTTTTCATATCTGACTATCCTATACAAATTGACTAGGCAAGTACGGATCAAATTGGGGATGAGGGTACTTCCCTGTAAAAAAACAACAAACCGATAACAAAATAAAATAACACACATGCATGAGTAATTGCTTGAATTTGTTTTTTTTACAGAGCATTTAACTTATTTATCTTGCAAAGTTTCCCACTTGCTGTTTTTGTACCAATGGGTTGGTTAGCGCAGTTAGCCACTCAGATGCCTGCATCAGTGACAAACTTTCTCATGCCTGTGAGCAAAGGGCAACTTTGGGATGATTGGAATTCCTGTAGGTTGGCCTGAGTAAGCAGAGGAGCTGTAACGTGTTAAGTGATCCTATCCATGCGCGTAGCTAAAGTAACAGTGTTGTCTGTCTGTTTTTTCCAGGTAAGGCAAAGTTCATCGGTGAACTGCGGGTGCCTGTTGCTCCTTTTGACCAGAAGTCTGGGCGCGAGACTTGGACAGTAGCTTTTGCACCCAATGGTTCCTACTTTGCTTGGTCTCAGGGGCATCGCATTGTCAGGCTCATTCCCTTGACAAAATGTCTGAAGAGCTTGTAAGTATCATTTGAAACTTTCACTCAGTTACTACCAGTACTAGTAGCAACCATGATTAATACAACATTAACATGCACATTTAAGGTTTTGTTCACTTGTTGTACCTTATCTTGAAACCCTTCAATTGTAAACCGTCAGTGTGTGGGAATCCTCTCTAGGCTCTGACTTTTTAGTATTTTAACTCAGACTGATAATTTTATGTGTCCATGTAATATTTGAAAATGTTTGTATTTACAAAGGGGGGCCCTGCAAAAAAAAACACTGGCGTAAGCTAGGTCTGAACAATATTGTAATTGGCATTGCAATGTGCGCGACAGTCACATTGCAGGACTTTGCGATGTTGACGTTAAAACTTTCTTGCTGCTTGATAGAAACGTAAACTTTCATGGTTCTCCTTTTACATAATTATTACCGACCGACCCTTCCCCTTTAAGACAGGTAGCCATGTGGGCAACGTGTGTATGTGATGTTAGTCCGACGGGGTTAATTGTTATGGGAAGTGTGTAGAAAAGTACGTCTGTCCCAACTAACGTTACGGTTCAGAGCTGCAACGCTGGAAACGTAACACTAATCTACTACAGAAGCCTGTGTCTGATCTAACATAATTTACACTGATTTAGTTGTTCTTGGATACAGTTTGTTGCTAGTGTGCATGACATGCAGGTCAGTTTATCAAACAAACAAGCTGGCCCTGCTAGTTGACCACAACCTGACATTTAGAGGAAGCAACATGCAGTCATTGTCATACACTTTAGCTTGGATTGATAGTATTATATGAATACAATGGTGTCATGCTAGTCAACCAGTGTTTTTCTACCTAATTTCCCTCTCCAAAATCACTTTAGAAGAGTAGTCACAGCTTACTTGCTTTGATGTTTAAGCATTAAAGTTTAACAAAGAATGGTTCACATTAGAAAAGATCCTTTTTAATTTTTATCTTCTATGTAGATGCACTCCCCTACAAAATCATCACAATAGTCGAGAATGATTTTTATTATTTCCAAATACAGCTATTGTGTCATCTTTAAAAAAAGAAGTCGTTTTTCATATCGCAATATACACTACCTGTCAAAAGTTTGGGGTCACTTACAAATTTCCATACCACTCCATTATAGACAGAATACCAGCTGATCTGAGTGGGTGGCTGATCTTTAATGCAATATCTACATTGCCCATTATCAGCAACCATTGATCCAATGTTCCAGAGGCACATTCTGTTTACTAATCTGATATCATTTTAAAAAACTGAGAAAACACTGGAGAATCCTTTTGCAATTATGTAAGCACATAATGTAATTTCAAAACTGCTGACCGGGTTAAAAAAAACAATGCAACTGACCTCAGCTGGTATTCTGTTTATAATGGAGTGCAATGGAAATTTCTAACTGACCCCAAACTTCTGACCGGTAGTGTATATCGCAGGAAAAAAAATATCAGTGTCAGTTTTTTCCCAATATCGTGCAGGCCTAGTGTAAGCATAATATTCTTAAATTACGTGAGCTTGCTTTGTCCATGAAACTTTGTAAAGCATGTATGTGTGTATGTATATACATACATATATATATACATACATACATACATACATACACACGCACATCTCTAAGTCCTAACATATTTTGCGAGAACGCACACCAAAGTCTGTGAGTCTGGACTTTGGGATTGGGCCAGTGAGGTGCTTCCCAGTGCCAAGGACATGTGGCTTGTATTATCAGCTCTCTTTTTGCACAACAGGCTATTTTTCCACTCAATAGGGCCTTGTGACTCTCAGAGCCACACAAAAGTCACTGTAGACCAAGTGCTTGTTGTTGTGGAACGGCAGGCTGTTGCCATGTTTTTTTTTTTTCCCTGCAGTGTCAAACACTAACTTCAGAGCTGACTAGTACCTCTGTTAACAGACATTTTCCAGGAGCCTGGGTCGGTTTGCCGGAGCTACATCATGCCAAGCAAAACATAACAATTACATTAGTTTCCCCTACAGCTTCGCACCAGGGGATAGCCACACTGAGCTATGTTGCTGTGTCCTGGCTGCTAACAGTTTGGATGTGCATTTGTGTTGGAGACTAGATAGAAACCTCTGTTTAAATAAAACAGTCCATGGTTAGCTCTCAGTACTTTTGTCTCTCGTTAATCTCTTATATCTTTCTCTGTTGCTGTAGTTCTGTGGGCAAAGCTGGAGAGTCCACCAATGCCTCGAGCTTGGGTTGTCTGTCTGGTCAGAACAGCTTTGGGGGCCAGGTAATCCCAGCTGCCGACGAGCCCCGCGAACACACCATCGACTGCGGTGACACGGTCTGGGGCCTGGCCTTTGGCTCCTCGGTGCCGGAGAAGCAGAGCCGCTGTGTGAACATTGAGTGGCACCGCTTCAGGTTCGGTCAGGACCAGCTGCTTCTGGCAACAGGCCTCAACAATGGTCGCATCAAGATCTGGGATGTTTACACTGGTGAGGACACATTTCTGTTAATTAGAAGTGGTTTCCTAATTAATATTCATTAGTTGTTAATCTAACTATGTAATTAGATTAGGAAAGAGAACAGAGATTTTCTGTTTGGTCATAGCTCATTATCACTGTCCAATCACCAGACGCCAGCAGCCCAAGTCCAGTCTGTTTACAGCTGGAGATGCATCTAGCAAATACAGTTATTGCCTTCTTTGCAGTCATATACACTGCGTGACGTCCAGTGCCTTTTCCATTTTTTAGCTAAAAGTACGCTATGAACTAGTTGTTGTCAAAAAAATGACTTGGCAGCCACTTAAAAAATTGTACTAAAACTGTCAACAGCAGGGGGCTTTTGAAGGCACTAAGTGTTTGATACACTGCTGGTTTTGCAGGTTTTCCTACTTACAAAGCATGTAGATGTCTGTAATTTTTATCAGGTACACTTCAACTGTGAGAGATGGAATCTAAAACAAAAGGTTTCTGTACACTCTAAAGCACTTTATTATTGGCATACTGTCAATAGCAGGTATCAGAAGGTAGAGTTGTGACCATATCGAGTTCAATTTAGCATAGTGGTAGTGGAGTTGCAGTTGTAAAAAGCTGCCAGTAGAACCCAGCGTTAGAAAGAGAGAGGGTACGGCCGCTCGCTTTCTCACTTACTCACTCCTGCCGACACACACTGACTGACTGCATTTTAGTGTGGCGCGGATCGCTCTCTTCCTCTAACTTTATTTTTTATGATATTAAACAAAGAGAAATTATCATAAATCAATACAAGAGCAGCCTACATTCTTGTTTACTGCTGCAATGAAATGCTAGGTTATGTTGTAATATTGGTGAGTGAAGACTATTATTCCAGTCATATTTCTTAATTTAAGTTTTCTTTAAAATAGTGTTAAAATCTCGTCTCATTCTCGTGACCCAATCTTGTGTCTCGTCATACCCCTATCAGT
>NC_045741.1:27378959-27384819 GCF_008692095.1 Etheostoma spectabile
GTGTTTTAAGTAAACAGACTCAATCTTCCCATGTCTTGCTGCAGGAAAACTGTTGCTGAATCTGATGGACCATACTGATGTAGTGCGAGACTTGACCTTTGCTCCTGATGGCAGTCTTGTGCTGGTCTCTGCATCCAGAGATAAGACCCTCCGTGTGTGGGACCTTAAAGATGATGGTATGTAGAGCTGTTCTTTTCTTTCTTTAATAATTGTGACCTTCTGTTTCTTCAGCTAAAAGAACAGGGGAAATGCTAGCCCTCTGAACTGTAAAACCATTTTAGAAAAGTAAGCGAAGATCCAGGGGCTGTGGCCAGCTTGTAAATGTGAAGACAGCCCAGTTAAAGCCTGGTGTATTGGTAGTCTTTATTTCCCCATGACTCCGCACCAGCAATAGCCGGTCGCAGAAAGTTTGGACTTCCATTAGCTCTTTAAGTTTAATTACTAATGTTAACTAACATGTTTGTTTGCAGTAATTAACCTGTGCCTATGTTATCTTCTAAAATATACCTCCGCTCCCCATCTGGCCGGCGGCATTATTTTCTGGGTCGTCCGTCAGTCTGTCCCATCCCGCTGTCTCTTGTACCTACGCCAGCCCCCCCACCCTGTCCCTTCTCCCCTTTTATCTGCCTGTGTGCAGTCGTGCCCCACAGAAGGGGAGGGGCTGCTCCTCTGCTGCTCAGTCACAGAACAGAAAAGAGAGGTGACGGATTTGTTGGTCACAGGGGAGAAATACCTCCCGTGCTCGCTGGACAATACGGGAGACTTTTTTTTTTCTACAGAAAGCATCAACTAAAAGTACTAAAAATGCAATAATGCAAGGATGTTTGTGCCTTGTAGGTAACATGGTGAAGGTCCTGCGGGGGCATCAGAACTGGGTGTACTGCAGCGCCTTCTCCCCTGACTCGTCCATCCTGTGCTCAGTCGGCGCAGGCAAAGCAGTACGTACACAAGTTCCTTTTTCCTTTTCATGGGATTGCTAGCTAAACTTTGTTCAGTTGCTTGTGACAAGTTATGCTGAATCAACTTACAATTGAAAACCTCTGCCTTGCCCTCCCAGTTCCACCTTAGAACTAACTGTGCTCAGTGTCCTTGAAAGTTCAAGTGTGCCTCCTGCTTCTAGATTCTGTTTGGTTTTGTTTGCAGTGGAAAAAACAGGCTTTTGGTGTTCTGAATTTTTGCATGCAGAGTAGATAACTATTTTTATTATTATATAGCTGAAGCCATCTTGCTTTATTATATATTTCAGATACCTCCAAAAAGCAATATATGTGGGTGTGACCAAACTAAATCTTTTAAACGTACAATATGTAATTTTCTGCATGTAAACAAGGACTTTTGATGACGTTTTGAATTGGCATTATGGGAGTTGTAGTTTTCATTGTTTTAACACAATTGGCAATTAAAATAAATCTGTTCACGGATGGGTTTATCCATTAAAGTTTTATCCACGTTACGTTTAGTAATGTTTATTCATGTCCTTCTGATAAAATAGCTGCAGTTTCCCCAACATACAGTAATTACGTTTTCTTGGTCAGTTGATATTGAGATGTATCAATAAATAAGATATCTGCTGTATTACTGTGTTGTAAGTGGCATGTCATCAATGACAATGATTCTGTGTGGCAGAAAGCAAGCTGTAATACGGTTACTGAGTATTTGTTCTTTTTGGGACATTGTAGGATTTACGATTACTCTCAAACGTATCATGTGGGTGCCCGTGTTTTGAAGGAAGTTGAGTAACTAGAGGGGTCAAAGGTTTAATGAAGCCACTTACAGGCGGCGAAATGAAACGTCCCGTCATTAAAATAAAATAAGAGATTTTTCTGGGTTTGGACATTGGTGGAAACATTTAGGATAGTGGAAGTACACAACTCAACAAAATATATTACATAGGTATAGTTGTTTTTAGACATGTTAATGCAGAAATGTTACATATTGTACCTTTAATCATTACAGCAGGGGACTATCTTAAGTGACAAACACTGAATCACTGAAACAATTTTGAACACATGCATTTTTTATATTTTTCAAATGTCAGATTTAAAAAAAAAAAAAAATAATTTTCCTTTCTTTTATGTCATGTTGAATTGACGTCTCAAATTTCTGCAATGCTTGCGGCAGACATGTTTCTGGATATTGATTCCTTAAACTGGCCCCTGTTAGTTCACCTTATCTACAATGTTGCAGCTCTAGATCAATCTGAACATGGTTGTAATGGTAAACATGGTGGTATCTTTGTTAGGCTGTGTGTGTCCCTACAGTGTGTGTCTTGCTCTTCCTGTCACAGGTGGTAGCAGAGCTCAGTGTGTGATTGGTTTTGAAGGGAGCGCCGCGCTGACATTTTGAGCAGCCGGTGTAAACCAGGGACGCACAGTGCACAATGCCCAAAGGCCTGGCCAGGGGCAGCCTGGCGCCGATCTGTACGTAGGTGCTGCTCCGTGTCTGTCTACCTCTGCTGTTGCAGTTCCTCTATTCATTTTAATTTCAGTTTAAAACTGTCAAAGTGGTTATTTAATACTCCCTTTATCCCCACCTATCTCCCAAACCCACTTTTCCCCCACCCCCCATCTTTGAATAGCTTTGTCCACTGTCTGCACATACTAGCTTTTCTTTTGTTATTAGGATTTCTCTCACTGACAGTATAAATGTTTCCGTAATAGCACACTGTGTAGCATTGGAATGCTGCAAATGGCAAAACATAGCAAACAACTCCAGCCACACCAGTTAAACAAACAACCTGCCCCTCCCTTCACTGTCTAACCCCTGTTGTAGTGGAATTATTGTGCCAGTTTCAGACTAGTTTAGGTTTTAAATGGAAATATTTTTTGTGCCTTTGCATGGCACTTATATCCCACAAATTTCAGCAGTTGCCTTAAATCTTACAAAAGAACAAACCCATTTTCATCTGCAGTTTTCCTCTGTCCTTATTTGCTTTAAATAAAACATGTGAGAGTTACTGCTGTTGGCAGCAACAGTGGAACCACAATAAATGATCCTGCTTTTTATCCGCAAACACATGGGGTGTGACTTCTTGGAAATGGTTGAGTCTCTGTTAGTGCTGTCAAACAATTTAAAATATTTAATCACTATTAATGGGAGGGGAGGGGAGGGGGAAAGATTAGCATCAGCTGTGTGCTTGGCCATCAGGTGGTATTTCAGACTGGATGTGCTGCGATGATAGCTCAGTTCACAACGACAAAACACACAGATCACTTTGGTCTTGTCAACGGAACCATTTGGCAACTTTTAAAAAGTAAACTTTCCATTCAGAATCTTATTGGCATCCATCTTGGCGTCTCACGCTCGCCATCCACTCAAAACGTAGCGTTACTACTCTTTGGCCGGCTGTGCTGCGGTCCAGTTTAGCTGGATCCGGTGTGATGTTGTAGTTTTTCTATTGTTACTAGTTGCAACGGCATGTAAAAAGAACTACAAAGTATATTAGGCTAAAAATAATGCTAATCTCACAATAAAAAAATTGGCGCCATTAAAATGGGCTTGCGTTAATGTTTTTAATAACTTGTTTAACTGACAGCACTAGTCTCTATAAATTATAGTGTGGGTTAGACCTGCTATAGTGTCCTGAGAGAACTTTTGATATGCCACTATGAATAAATTAAAAAACGCTTAGAAATCCTACTAGAACCTGAACCATTAATCTACATGTGACTGTTGTGATTTGATCATTAAGTGCATTTGTTCAGCACTGTTTGCAGCACTTAAAAGCATTTCACATTTTGAACAATCAAAGAGTGACAAGGTGCAGAAGTTAATAAACTGGAGCGAAACTGGATGTTATTAGTACAAATTCTGACCATGGCTGACTGTTAAAAGCAGAAGGCCTCCACAGACTATTGCGTGTGTGTGTGTGTTTGTTGCCAGAGGTATCAACCCTTTGGCCATAAACTATTCTTTTCTCTTGCAGTATCTGTCTCTCTTCGTAGGCTTCTGCCGGAGCTGCGAGCCTATTGTAAACACAGTGAACTAAAACTGACAGGGGAAACCAGTGGAGTAACTTTATGTTACCTTAAGTTACTACTTGTTTTTATTTTCTCTTTTTTGTGTAGACCTCTTTTGTTAAAAATAATAAAAGATTGAAATTATGATTTTGTAGTTTAATACTACTATTTACTAGATGTTAATTATGATAGCCAATGTAGGTTCAGTGTTGCATTTTGACATAGCCTTGCTGCTTGTGTAGCATGTTCTGTTCTGTTTCTACTGCCTGGTTAAAGGTTACAAAGCATAACAATGACACTGAGCATAATTTGAGAATAACTGTTTAATTCTGTTTTTTAATTCCTGTTAATTTAATTCAAAAATAGTTACATGCATATAGTAATAAGTGTAAAATAGCACATCTATATTCAGTCCCAACCATTTCATGGGCTTTAACAGTCCTTCCTTCACGTTGCAGGTGTTCCTATGGAACATGGATAAGTACACCGTGATGGGGAAGCTAGAGGGGCACCACAATGATGTGGTGTCATGTGAGTTTTCACCAGATGGGGCGCTCTTGGCCACCGCCTCTTATGACACCCGGGTCATCGTGTGGGACCACCAGAAGGGCACCATTCTGCTGGAGCTGGGGTATGAAAATAACACCCAATACGCAGGATGTTTTGGTGCTGCAATATCTTATTACTTACCACACAGGCCATGGTGGAGTCTCGTATTTTAGGAAAAATCCTCCTAACTTAAGATTACTTACTATCTTTTTCTAGAGCTTTCATACCTCAGGGTCTTCCTCAGTAGATCGTGTATGTAGTTGTCATGTCATCTTTCCATCTGTTGAAGACCCCGAGATGCAGTTAAGAACCATGGAAAAACAAGAGTTTATTTTCGTGGATATGTATTGTTTGTGTGTATAAATAATTTTGGCCAGTTTGCTCTTTGAACTTAACCTATGTAACTTTTATCTAGCAGTGGTGCGTGAACGCAGTCAAAACTTAAACAGGATAATTGTAAAGGGTAGGGGAGCCTCACCATTTTGAAATAGTGAATTTAAATTTTTAACCTGGAAACGTTGCTATGATGCTGTTATTAAGCTCCTGCTTTGAACTTTCTCCAGCCATCTCTTCCCTCCTCCATCACCCATTTTTGCTGGAGGGGCAAATGACCGCTGGGTTCGCTCTGTGAGCTTCTGCCCTGACGGCCGCCACATTGCCAGCATCACTGATGACAGGTATGTCATTTAAGTTATGTCTGTTCCTAAATTGCCTCTTTTTATAAAACATCTATCCCATTGTCCACTGTTGTTTTTCCTTGTTATTTAGTGTTGGGTCTCTGGGTTGGATTTTCAACTTTTTCTTCTTTTTTTTCTTCATTAAATGGGGGATCTTTTAAAAATGAAAATAGTTAACATGTTAACTACAGTATAACACCTAAGAAACCACTATGAAATAAGATAAACAACATATGTATTGTATATATTTCCTCTTCTGGGATGTCGAGTCAAGTAGCTTAGATGTATCGGCATGAATATTTCAGCAGTAGAATAACAAGAAAACCTATTTCAGTACAAGCCTTGACAAACCCACGTTTAGCAGTCTACCTCTTGAGTGGAGTTTGGTACACTCAAGTACTTTTTCGATGCTTATTCATATACATGGGCTGATATTTCAGCATAGCATAACAGCATAGCGCAGCAGAAAAGCGACACTGTTTGCTGGAGTTTGTTTTTAAATCTTGCAGGGAGTCATGAGTCTTAGTGGGACTTTAGAGCACAGAGCTGCTGTATGCTGGACTGTCACAAGGTAGCTATTAATCACTCCGACCGCTGGCAGGAGGGGGGCTGAATAGTTGGCAGAAAATATGCTGAGAGGAGAGGCAGGAAGAAGCTCCGCATAATGGCGGCGGG
>NC_045741.1:27384829-27391993 GCF_008692095.1 Etheostoma spectabile
GAAGCAAAGCAAACCCGTTGAGCCCTCCCACTGAAGGCTTAAAGTATTTAAGGGAAAACACTGCCAGTCATGTTTTTCTCTCTCTCTCTCGATAGCCATCTCTTAGAGCTAGATCCATTTGATAGCCTCTTTTTTATACAAATAATACTGGTTTAAATAAACAATGTGATAGTAGTTCACATCTTTGCTGAGCAAGGCCCATATGCCAACATGTCGGTTTAGTTAAATTTTATTATATAGTATCAAATCATAAGAGTTATCTCAAGACACTTTACAGATAGAACAGGTATAGACCACACTCTATAATTTACAAAGACCCAACAATTCCAGGGATTAAAGAAAAGAAACACTTGGGCTGTTAATTGCAGTTTTACAGCAGTCCAGTTTGCTGCGTGCAGTTTGGATTCTGACAACAGTGTTCTTGTGTGACTTGTCTGTCTGCTCAGGCTGGTTCGTTTCTGGAGCATCGAGGAAAGAGCCCCTCAGGCCATCGCTTCTCTGCCTAATGGCCTCTGCTGTGCCTTTTCTGCTGAAGGGAGTGTCCTTGCTGCTGGGTAAGGTTTTAGCTTATGTACAGACACACACACACAGATTATGTCATATTTCCTCAGTTACACCTCATTGACTTCTGCCTTCTGACCAGAGGTCTGTTACCTAAAGCAGAGATCAAAGTCCAGCACCTAACTTCAGTCAGGGCTAAAGCGGTGCAATAAATGTCAATTCAAGCTCACACAGTCCCACTCATGTTCTTATGGGTTCGTAAGCACCCCGAGAGTTAGAACATAAATCAAATGGATAAAGCATTGCAAACAGCTGTTTGGAAAGAGTGCTGCCATGTTCACAGCCACCTGGCAGCACCTACTATTGGAAACATAAGAGGAATTCAAACCTCTTTTTTTTTTTTTTTTTTTTTTTTTTTTTACGACTTTAAGCAGCAATGGTTGAAGGGATAGCTACGATGTTCAAGAAACATTCCATCGGGTTGCCATAGAAATGGAAATCGAACATCACAAAGCAACATTGTAACTCACAACGGCTACGCAGAAACCTCTGCAAGAAGTAGCCTGGTCATTATTTAAAATGCCCATATTATACTAATTTTCAGCTTCATAATTGTAGTTTGAGTTTGTACCAGAATAGGTTTCCATGGTTTCGTTTTTAAAAAACACCATATTTTTGTTGTACTGCACATTGCTGCAGATCCTGTTTTCACCCTGTGTGTTTAGGTCTCTGTTTTAGCTACAGAGTGAGACATCTCACTTGGTTTAGCTACAGACTGACAGTTATCCTGCCAGCATAAGTTGCCATAGTAACTGAGCATTAACTATGTTGAATTAACTGTAAATAAATCCGACTATCCGAGTTAAGCCTGGCTTATTTTTGGAACGGGCCTGTTCTCCATGTTCCTCAGCTTGCGGGCACCATGGCAGGCTGGATGCATTCTCAACTGTTGTTTTAGTTTTGGTTTGAACTTTTCCACCAAACTCACATTTTATTGCATTGGTGCAGTCCTGTGATTGATTCCAAGTTCTTCCACCTCCCCCCCGATGATTTATTGCTGTCGTTCCTTTCTGTTCCAGGACTCGTGACGGTGCTGTGCACTTCTGGGAGTCTCCTCGCAGCATTGGCAGCCTGCAGCACATGAGTAGGATGTCCCTCCGCCGGGTGATGAGCACCCAGCAGGTGGAGGCCCTGGCCATTCCCACGCCGCTCCGTGACTACCTGACCTACAAAGTCATCTAACCCACAGCACCAACTGTTCCTGTCACAGCATCATCTGGCTGAAAAACCCATGCGTTACTTTCAGAAAAATAAAACCGTTTTACACAGAACTTTGTTGAACAAACAAAATCAACCGGGAAAGGAGGAACAGAGCCGCCTGCGCTCAAACCCCCACCACCTCCACGCACAGCAGGATATTCTGTTGCTTTTGTAAATATTTATTTTTGTAAGTACTTTAGTGAGTGAGCGTGCTGTACACCTGTAAGGTCAGGTTACTTCGGGGGGGCCTCCCGTCCCCTCCGTCACACCAGTGTGGAACCTGTACTCTTCCAGCTGGCTCCGGCTCTCCACCAGGTTCTGTAAACCCTTCATCTTTTCTTCTGAGTTGGAATGGCTGTTGCACTTAACGTGAGAAGCTTTGGCAGCGTTGCTTTCTCTTCATGTCAGGGTTTCTGGTTGGGAGTGGTTTAAAAACGAGATGAAGCGGTTATTGTTCTCTCTTAGGTTTGAACATTTACCTGAAACAGTATTCACACCATCATGGCACACTCTCTTGTCACTGAAACCAGAGCTGTTTAATGTGCCAAGCAGTAGTTTTTATGTCCTATATAGAGACATTTGCCGTTCAGTGATCCAACACAGTACGTTAGCTAGTTTAATTTAATTCTGCTGTTTGGTCACACCAGAATCCGGCACAATGACAAGTGATAAATCATTAAGGCAGATAATTTGGCACATCTTAGGTCATTGCAGATATGTTGGTATTGCTGTATATATCAGCTGGTAAATGGCTAAATAAAATGGCAAGGATATTTTTTGGGAAACCTTGTTCAAAATTGAGTGAATCGACCTATTGTCATTGGATTTTTTTCAATCTGTGTATTGGCCTCAAACAGCCGGTATCGGTCGGGGGAATTGATGTTTGATTGGTTTACCAGAGATCACCAGAACACTGGCTAAAATGACCTCCATTCATTAGGATTATAGTAGGACTTCCAGACACACTCGACTGATGACAGAAACCGGTTGGAGTTGGTTGACCGCTCAGATTTTCCATGTCAAAGTTCAGCATGGCTTTACAGCGTTACAGTCCACGGACCACAACAATGTTATTTATTTAACTGATTAAATTAGTTAAATTAGGTGTAATGTTTTGTCATTATAAAAAGAGAGAGACCCTTTTCTTCTTTTTCTTTTCCAAAGCTACCCGGTGGCCGGAAATGAGATTGGTGGAGGAGGTAAACAATGCAGGCTCCAAATTGTCTAAAATTTGTCTTAGCAAAATATTTGAGGACGGAATGAGTTCAACACATCCGTACAAGAATACACATTGTGTTGTGGTGAAAAACACTGAATGGAAACTCAACAGGGTACCTTACTAAACCCACTTAAAATTGCCGCTGATGTGTGCTACTGACTAAACTACACCAGCTCAGAGTTTCGGTGAAGTGCAAACCAACAATTAGTCCAACCCTGTCATGATGCCGGTGGAGCCCACCCAAAAATGTCTCAAACTGGTGACACAAATGGTGTGCGTTTGTTTTTCAATCCCATACCTGCCAATACAAATCCTTGAGACCAGTGTTTAATGGTTTCACACTTAAGCACCTCTAGCAAACCAGTACAGAGTTCCATGACATATGTATGTGTGTGTGTATATATAAATTGTATCATGTCTACATGATTTTTTTTATACCCAGTTCTTCTGTTGAACATTTTTGTTTTTGTCTTTTTGATCTCTGTTAAATGTGAAAATGTCTGCAAATGGGCCAACTACACGTTTTACTGCTAAAGCCCTGAAAGAAAAGGTGTGTTACATTTCTATACAGGTCAGATTCAGACTGTGGAAGTGTTGCTGTCCTGTCGCTGCTTTTTGCAGCGTTTAGAAATGGCAGTGATTCCAGCAACCCTGAAAGTGGTCACAAGCTGCCAACCAATCAGCTGTCAGCCTCGGCTAGCAGCCGTTAAAAACCATCTGTTCCGTCCCGGTAGAAATGTATTCACGTGAGCCTCAATGACCCTTTACATTCTTAGAATCTCTTGTTGCTTGAACATTATTTTCATTGTGTGTGTGTGTGCGTGTGTGTGTTGGTGATATATGAGATGTAAAGAAGGGAAAGTGAGCTTTTAGTGTTGTCCTGTTGTCTTTCTGTAGGAAGATGGGCGCAGAACAGCTGTCAATCATTCTTGGCAATAAGTTCTCTAACAGTCAGTGCTAATGCCAAAGGTTTTCCTTTTCAGATCCTTTCTGATTTTCTGCTGAGATATGGAGCGTGTCTCATGAATGGGCTGCAGTACTTAGTTCTCTATACAGAACCTTAATGGGTTTGCGTTATATGTTTGTATACTTGTTACCATTAGGATTGGCAATACAGTCCTGCCTCAGTGAGATGCGGTTGAATACATCAAATATATATGAATGTATGATGTTCCTTGTATTTTTTTTGTGTGTGTTTGTTTCAATAAAGACTTTTTGACAAAATAAGGGTTATTAATTCTTGAGATGGAGAACATTGAAACTAAGTTTTAAGGTGCTTTATGTCTTTGGGCACTTTTTGACTAGTTTTACAGGCGGTTAGCACAAACTAAAGCTCAAAGGGGGCATGTGGAAAAACTAACTTGCAGCATGTGTTCTAGCAATCAAGACAGCGTTTGTCATCAAAACTCCCGGCTGAACAGAACGGATCTGGAACTCTGCCCGGCACGTTTAGGACAGGTTTGTTCTGACAAGCTGATGATAAGCACAAATGTTAACGGTAAAACAATGTGTGTCTTATGCAAATACAAATTACGGAAATGTAACACAACCCCCTCCCCAAAATGGTAAAATTATAAAATAGAGATGGTCCAATACCCATTTTTCTTCCTTTCTGAGGACCAGTCTGATTCCAGTTTGTTAGATATTTTCTGTTTTAACAACTGTATACCACTATCCCGGTATGAATGTGATATGACCGCTATCTTTGTTATTGGCCTGGCTCGGGTTCAACTCTTTGTGAAACATGAATAAACGCAATAAGCAATAACTGCCACAGAACTTTATTTTATTATCCAGTTTGACAGTCAGTTATATCCTCTGGGCTAAATTCCATGGTATCAGATCAGTGCATAAACTCCAATACTGGAGCATTGGAACTCTTCTACAATAGAATAGATCAATTGTTATAACTAATAGAATAGATAAAGGTGAGTAAGACATTTTAAAACAGGAATAAATATTGAATAATGAAAAGTTGAGCTTTCCCACTTTGCTACTTGGACAGACTGCTCCAACAGGAAGGAGTATAAAAGGTTTTGTCCTGCTCTGTGGAACAACTAAAACACTGGGGGGACCTGAGGGAGCGGGGTGGTAGACATAGAAGTAAAAGTACCAACACAATTATTTGAAATCCTTCTTCAGTAAAAGTAACAGAAACGAGTATTATCGGTAAAATGTATTTAAAGTATATTTAAAGTATCAGCAGTAAAAGTAGTTGTAATGTAAAGTATGGCACTATTAGTTAGTTTTAAATGTGATGCAACAGTGTGTAAAGTGTACAACTGTGGTGGAGCTGGTTTATTGACTTTAGAACCAGTTAGAACCAGAACGCTTTTTTTCCCCCAGTGGTTCCCAACCCTCTCTACATCTGATGGTTGTCAGGTGATTATGGTGTAGGAAAGTCAAGAGAACAAACAGATTTGTTTCCCTTTTCAGACTTTTCTCTAACTTTTGTTTTTTTCTATGAAATATTGGACACTTATTGGACAGTGGGCCTCAATATATATATATATATACTATATATATATATATATATATATATATATATATATATATATATATATTTACACTGTATTTACACACACACACACACACACTTCATCATAAACCCCACCCAGACAAAAATGAAGTGAAGATGACACAGTAACTACAATATTCAACACCATTCAACAAAATAGACAACAAACCACATAGACACCATAAACCCATCATGCACGTCTCTTCCCAGCATAAAGCTTCTCATGAGCCTTCCAGAAAGTTCAGGTGTTTTCCCCATTTTTTAGTATAGTAGAGTTGTGTAAACTATGGGACAATGTGTTTAGCACTGCCAAAGCCTACTATGTATTTACATTTGAGATGCATATGTGATTTTGTCCAGAGTGCCCACATCTATTGTCTGAAGTGTTATCTTCTTTCAGCTCACAGAACGTAACCGTAAGCTGGCTCTTCGGCAGGGATGCAGTACTCACAGGCCTAACAGGCGCAGGGCAGGGCCCCAGCCCCGAGGGCTTCAGGGGCCCCTCAGCCAGAGCCTCAGTCAGAAGTCCCTAAAGTCCAACTGAAGTCACATTTTCTTTGTGCAGTCAAAAACAATTTAAGTAATTATGATAATTAAGAATAACAGTTTAAACTTATTGATAGTTTTTATTATTTAAAAAAATAGAAAGTCATTTGGGGAAAATCTCAGAAATGCTCCTTTTCCTCTGAGTGTCTGTTTGGCTGAGTCCCAGCAGGGGACAAGACAATCCGTGCTGTTGGTAGTGGTATTTAACCCTTGTGTTGTCTTCCCTCCGACCTGCGAATTTTGTTTTTTTCTGAGTCAAAATTTAAAATGAAAACCCTTTTATCAACGTTGTGGTCATCTTTTTTGACCCGTTTGTGTCTTCCCACAATGTTTTTGTCACCTTTTCAACGTTTGTCGACTTTTTCTGAGCCTTTTGAAATTTTGTTGTTGTGTTTTTTTTTCACAAATTATTATTGCTTTTTTTTTTTTTTAAAAATTTGTCACTTCTTTTTTTTTTTACATTTTTGTCACTTTGTCCGGCAGTTCTTTCACATTTTTGTCACTTTCTTTGTTTTTATGTATGGGGGTGACGGGGGAAGGGGGGGGGGGGGGGGGGGGGGGCTGGGGGGGGGGGGGGGGGGGGTGACATTTTGGCACTTTATTGACATGTCTTTTTTTGACATTTGTCACACACAAGTTCTTTTATCAACTATATGTTTCTCCAAATACTGTAAAATTGACAAAAAAACACTCAAATTCAATGAAAGTAGTGAACTGATTATTAATTTAACTTGTGAGGAGAGTTGTTGGGAACCATCCACGTTACTTTTTTGGACAATTTGTTTGAAAGAAACCCAAATTTCTGATATGAAGACTTTTTGGAAAGGGATCAAGGCTGAATCCCATTCCTTCCCCTTACCCCTTCCCCTAGCTTTTGCGCGTTCACGCGGGACCTAGTGCTGTCCCAATACCTGTTAGGACCGAGGGGTAGGGGATAGACCAAGGGCTGTATAGCCCTTGAAACCTAGTGTGGATGCGACCTCACTTGAAAACACACAGGCATCAATGGCTGCCCGTCGACCAGAGAGACACATAAATGTAAGTACTTTCAGCTTAAATAATAGATTTAAAAGTTCTGACAGTCTTGTTTTGTCGTCTATGCAGTCCTGTACATGTGTAC
>NC_045741.1:27392003-27392123 GCF_008692095.1 Etheostoma spectabile
GTTCCTAACTGAAACTTTTTAAAAACCGCTAGCTTGTAATGCTAACGCTAACGCTAATCGCTAACGCTAACGTTGATTTGCACAACAGTCACGCATTTCTCTGCCTTGAATGGATCGTAT
>NC_045741.1:27392133-27392884 GCF_008692095.1 Etheostoma spectabile
GATTGTATAGCTATATATATATATATGTATATATATTAATATCAACGGTCTGTGATACATCGCTACGTGCTTACATATACCGCCCTGTATCACACAGGAGGACACAGGAGGACACAGCAACTGGTCCACTTTGTGGCTTAAAACGAGCAGAAGTTTCCTAAATCACATGTTCATGTACTGTACATGTTGGTACTATATTATTGTAATCATTTGTAATTAATTCCTGTTCATTGTTCATGCACTTGTATATTGTTGTTGGTTTTGATATGGGACACTGATGATATGTGAGGGGGGGGGTTACTGGCCAACAGGCTTCAGACTGGTCTGGAATATCAGAACAGCTGTAGTTAATTTGTTTGTTTGTGGTCTTGGTTGTATTTTTTTAGTTTTACACATTTGAAGCCTTTTTATGTGTGTGACATGTTAGTTATGGTTCTAATAGTTGATAATGGTTCGGTAACATCATTATATGTAACGTTTTTGCCTGTTATGTTTAATTTATCGGCAATAAAGACAGATTTTTGTCAACTAAACTGTTTTTTGTGACATCTGACTATTCAAACGTGATACCTGAACAGATATAGCATACGCACACACATGTATACATTGGGGTATTGTATGTATACACCATGTATACAGGGTGTATATGTATGTATACACCGTGTATACAGGGTGTATATGTATGTATACACCGTGTATACAATATGTATGTACACATGATACATGTGTATACACATATGTATTGCAAACA
>NC_045741.1:27392894-27393058 GCF_008692095.1 Etheostoma spectabile
ACTACACAGATAAGAACATCTGCCTCTGCACCACCAAAGTGAACATAAACTAACTATAAAATATATAAATACATATGTGCATTGTTGTCCAAACCCACACAATCAACAGACAGAGATCTTGGAGGTTTGTGATCAATACTGTATGGTGATGTCACCAAGTGGTG
>NC_045741.1:27393068-27395538 GCF_008692095.1 Etheostoma spectabile
TCATAGGGGTATGTTTTCACCCCTACCACTTACCCCTTGGTTTCAATGGCCAAGGGGTAGGGGTAAGGGCCAAGGGGTCGGGGTAAGGGCCAGGGGGTCGGGGTAAGACGAAGGATTTGGATTCAGCCCAAATTTGACCCAAAGACACCAGGAGGGTTAAGACAAATGACCACCAGAACCTAACGGGACCTAGGAGTCATTTTGCTGGAAGGTTTCCGTCCTGTTTAATGTAATTAACCCTTGAGGCTGATGATAGCAGTGCCCTTCCCCCGCTGAAGGTTTGTTTGACACTTTCAACATGCGGAGGAGCAGGGCGGGACGTGTGTTCATGTTCCTACGTTAGATAAGCTAGAGATTTGATTGGCTGTAGGGAACTAAGGTCTCCTTCTGTGTGGACCAGGGATCTTCAAAAAGGGGGTCTGGGACCCTTAGAGCAGTGTTTCTCAAACTTTTTCAGTATTGTACCCCCTTTGGATTGGTTTTTAAGCCTAGTACCCCCTGACCAACAAAGGCCTATATAAAGAGTTAAACACAGCAGCAGCAGTGATAGATTTACTACACAAACAAAAAGATTTAAATGCTACATTTAAAATGTTTAGTATCCGTCACATCTTTATAATAATATTATAATAATTAACTCATTTTTATAGTATACATTTTTAGCAATTATGCATGATGTATTTTTAAATTAGCATTTTTGCAAAAAATGTCTAATACCCCCTGCAGTACTCCAAAGTACCCCTAGGGGTACACGTACCCCCCATTTGAGAAACAATGCCTAGAGGGTCTTTAGAGTCAATGCAACGGGGCCTTCAAATTATTGTTACTCTTTGAAAGTAAAAAAAAAAAAAGTAAGTCTTTACATGAATCCAACATATTGTTAGCAAATATAAATCCCCACTGCTTACTGGCCTACGGGTAAGGTAGTTACTAAGGTAACCAGCCACAGATATACAGTTCATCCTAAACATATACTGTGACACATGTTTAACATTAAAACATGATTTATAAAATCATGCCAACAGTTATTAGGATCTTTGAATAGCTCATCCTATGCAATAAAGGTATGTACGGTATGTATAAAGGCCTACACGTTATTACAGGCCCAGTTTAATATGCAACTTCATTTTCTAAAATAGAAGTAGTAGATGTCCCTGCTCTGTCTCTTTTTCAGTTGAGTGGTCCTTGGCTTAAAAAATGTTGAAGACCTCTGATGTAGACTAGAACTAGTGGAAGGTTTTCCCTTCCATCATAAGGATAAGGTGCAGCACCCAAGCCGTCATGGGCACCACCTACGCCGAATGAATTTAAAAATCAGTGTGAGCATCAAAACAAACTAAACAAGTTTATAAAATGACTTGAATCTAATGATTGTAGTTGATCCCCAGTGGAGTTTGGTCTTTGGTGATCTGTTGTAGCGTTTCCGTTGTATTAGACACATACAGTATATGGTAATAATAATGGTACAAAATGATGTGAATTTTCACATTTTCTGGAGATAATGCAACTTCACCCCCCACCAAATACATGCTCCCATGTCTTCCACAACCCTAGGGAAAACACTCTAATGGTATTCTGATCCATTAATGCAAAAAGGAATGAAACCAAAACGTGAAATATAAGTTCTGCTTTTTGTTTTTTTCTTCACAGAGAACACGGGATGTGATTTCCAGTGTGTGCTGTTAGCAGACAACAAAATAAAATGTAGTGGAGAGTGTGATTAGATATGTATTTGTATCGATTTAATTGTACACTTACAACTGCTCAGTGCATATTCAGGCTACAGTAAGCCTACGTTATCATATAGTAAAGAAAAGAAATATAAATCTGTGACATGAAAGACAAAAGAAGTTGCCATTATGCAATCATCCTATTTCATTTGTAACATGTCTTTGTGATCTCTGCATCATCATCATGTGGCTTCATGATGATCTCAGAGCCAGTGAAAGAGAGATGTCAACAAACAAACAGAGGAAGTGAGTAATCGCTGTGTTATGGGCTCCCAAGGACAGGAGGGTGGAGCAGGCAGAAAGAAAAACAAGCTGCAGGCTTCAAGTCTTCATTTACTGTTATTTCCAGGTGTTTTGTCCAGTCTTCTCCCACTAAGTCTTTTTTCATGACACATTATCTTCCCAGAAGCAGAACGGTCCGTGTGAGACACGTGGCGAAGCGTTAATATCCCCCCCCACAGATCAGAGGAGCTGCTGTGGACTGTGTGTCAGGAATGTGTTACGTGTCAGACTGCACACAGAATTCTGTTCAAGCTCAGAAACTAAATCAACAAGTTCCTCCTCACATCAACACAAGCTCACAGTCACAAAACACACAACTGTCCAGTGCACACCCCGATTTGTGACAATACGGACATAGCTGACATGCTTACAACTTGATGTTAGATAACTGTTACATAACTTTTTCTCTTACATAGGCAATAAAGTGTGTGTGTGTGTGTGTGTGTGTGTGTGTGTGT
>NC_045741.1:27395548-27408242 GCF_008692095.1 Etheostoma spectabile
GTGTGTGTGTGTGTGTGTGTGTGTGTGTGTCTGTCTGGGTGGCGCCATGCAGGCGGAGCTCTCCTCACAGAAACAACAGCATCAAACATGCCCTGGTGGAAGGCTCTAGAACAAACATGTTGGTAGCTGTTCATCAGGAATACACTGATAACCATATCTAATATAGATTTGGATTCAGTTTCCGTCATGTTAAAGTACAAATGTAAAAACTATTTACAATAGTAATGCACACGCGGAATGTACAGTACCTTGGTGATTGCTACACACAAACAGTACACAAACAAACATAAAGATTGATAACAAAAGAAGCTGTTAGTGTCAGAAAGAGGAGGCTGAGTGGGTTGAGTGCAGATTGCAAAAGAATGCTGCATGATGTGCTAGTTTCAGGGGCTGTGGAGCAGCTGCTTGTATCATTCCACTCCACACCCCTGGCAATCCTTCATGCTGACACCCTGCGGCTGAACACCCTAACCCGAGCATGTACACACAGGCAGCTGCACGGATGCAGTGAGTGAGAGGGCGTTGGCCCAGCAGAGGCTGCAGGTATTCTGTCGGCGTACATACAGTAGCCGCTCATGCGAAAGAATATCGTGAGCTCTGTTGGAGAGATAACATGACCCTCAAGATTGCTCCGTCATAAATAAGGTGGCGATTTGAGCCCGTTTTTCAGTTCTTCTCTAGGAATATCACAACCTTGTGAAACTAAACCCAGAAGCTAGAAGCCTAGATCATTCAGAAAAAAAACATTCAGAGCCATTTTCAGAAAATAGTGCTTGTAAGCCATTGGTCAAAATCTCATAAAATCTAATATCCTGTATAATTTGTATTACCAACTCACCTTAGTAGTAATGGCCCTGTGGCTCGCATTAAAGGAAGGTCATCAGAATGGTTGGTGTCTTTTTCAGTTTCCCCCAGCACAAAATGATGTTAAAATGCACAGTTAGCCCAGTAGAATAATAGAGGTTTAGGTTTAGGTTTAGTCCTTGACGCAGAGGACCGGGGTTTGATTCCAACCTGCATGTCATCGCCCTCTCTCTCCCCCTTTCATGCGGTCCTTGTGATTAAAGGTAGAAAATGCCCAAAGAATAATCTTAGATACTGGTTCCAGGCACGCCTAAAGCTCTGATCCCAGAATAGGCCCCTGGGGGGAAGACAGAGCTACGCAGCTACGCAAGGGGGTTCTTCTCCCACTGGGCACAGAACCGACTGACCATCATACTGCACAATGTGTCACTCTCCACCAGGCTCAGTGATCTCCATGTCAGGTCAGGGATATGAGCCCACGCTGAGCTACAGATGGGTTTAAAGCTCTGCCTGTGCCCCCTGGAGGCTGCACGGTTCATCTGTGTTGAGTACTTGCTGAAGTAGGAGGGTAGAGGGGTCGTGTGGGGTCAGCCTGCAGCAGTCACAGTAGAGGGCGCTGTTTTCCATTCCAACTGGCTCTTTTCAACAGGTTGGCCACCTCACGCCCACACACCTCCAGGACTTCATCCAAAGGGCAATGTAGAGCAAAGCAAATAATAATACCCTGTACCCTACACAGGAATGGGGAGCGTGGCAGAAACCGTGTATGTCCATGTTTTGTCATTTTCATTTCTTTTAAATCAGTGCTATTGGTCTCCCTTTGCATCTGTCTGTGGGTTTAACAAATATTTGAACAGTGACGAGGAAAATGTCATCTGACCTTGTCTGAGGCAAAAATAGCTTTTTTTCATTTCCCTAAAAAACAAGAGTTTTGGACATGCAAGGTTTTGTCCCTGACAGCAATGATATACTTTGTGAATATAAGATTATACTGATGGACGTGGAAACAGGCAAAGGTTACTATATCGTATCATTTAGACAAATACAACGTTTGTTTTTGTTAAGAATATCCAGAGCAGAGGCACAGGGTGCAATAGGACATGGTACCCGAAAAAAAGACATTCTGACAGACTCAAAGATCAACTGTTGTCCAACTAATGTCCAAATTATCTTGAATCAAGTCAGTGTTTCTGAGTGTTATGCATTGTTTTTGTATGACATTATTAAACGTATATGTTGTGGGTCCATAGTGGTGGTTATGTTTATGATTACTTATGTTTATTCACATAAGAGATTGTGTTTAATTATCATAGCAATGTGATTCAAAGTGTTATTAAAGGAAGAGTTACCTGTACACCTACCTGCTATGAGCAGGTTCTGACCGCCTGTTCAAGCCCACTCCTCGATGCCGTGGTTCTGCATATAGAAAACCGGGGAGCAAATAATACAGCCGTCATATTTAGTATGCTGTTTGCAATATGATATAACTTTAGGAGAACTGGAAAATTCCAGGGGCAAGAGGTGGGGTGCAGCTAACACGGGTTAAAAAAGAAATTGTCTTCCAATTACACTTCCGAGATTGCTCCGGTGCCGCAAGAAATTCAGCCGGATCATCTGAGTTTTAAGTTGCGTGACTAAAATAACCTTTGGAATGTACACATGTAGAAAATAAAAACCTACATAAAAAGGCATAATGCAGCCATCATCAGTGTTTGATTTACTAAGCAACAATATTGTAACTGAAAAACACTTAAAAGCTACATTTCAAATATTAAGAACTACTAAATTAATGAATTATAATAGTGTGAGGAATTGCTGAAAAGAATCTCACGTACCCCCTGCAGAGCTCCAAAGTACCCCTAGGGGTACGCGTAGGTCCACCCTAATTTGAAAAACACTGAACTAATGAATAATAATAGTTCTCTGCTGCATCAAACTGTCAGAGTAAATGAAACTACACTGAAAATGCAGATTTAAATGACACAAAATCACAAAAAGTAGCTAAGATGTTATTTTCTCTTTTTCCTGTCTGCAAGTCACATGGGCTCATTGCGATCCAATCAAAGCAGCTCTCTCAGTTTTGGGACAGGTGACAAGCTCTAATTTTGCACCCCGTCTCACGGCAGTTCAAGAAATAGTCTCTTTATTTAATCTATTGATTCATACAAGGACACGTCTATGTTGTTTTTTTTTGTGGTGGTGAGCCCGAATTTGATACTAATGCATTTCAATGGGAAACATTTGTGTGATCCCAGGACAACTTTATGTGTCCTGGGTAGCTAAACGCTCACACAGTGTTCTTGCCATGTTTGTGTGCTGAAGTTAAAAATGACTTCAAGATTACTTGGAGTTGGGGGACTCATGACAAGAGAAATCCGAGTAACGTGGTTTTAGAGTGAGGAGATAACCGAGGAAGGTGCCATAATGGAAGCTGAGCCTTCATCCAGTCAACAGCAGAACAACTCATCTGACATAATGACTCAGAGGCCCACTCTCTGTGCTCTTTGCACCACTTCACTTGGCTAAGTGCATAATTAGGGTGAATGTTCATGGGCATCGGAAAAACATTTTTCCCAGGGAAAATGTCATCATTCACGTCCCTTCCTGTGGAAATCCGAGGTGGGAAACTGGGGCTAGATTTTGCTAACAGAGTTTCCCAGTTGGTGACAACTGCCGTTTGATGTAGGCATCTTTGGTTCACTGAACGATATTTCAGTGACAATAAACAGTCTACTGTGGACAAACACCTCTGCCATGAGACATACACAGACATAACATGTTTCAAATTAGTCATAAATAGGCCTATGTAGAAAAAACAAAACCTTATCCGTGTCCTTTCCCGTTCATTGTCCTGCAATCAACATAAACACCTGTCCATGTGCTGTGTGTATGCTCGCATAAGAAAACAGCAGCAAATCTTTGTTATTGTGGCGTCCATGTTTTCACACACTTGATACTCTAGGCTACGCCCATCAGTTGGCGGCTGTCATGCAACAAGTTGTTATCCCAAACGTCAACATAACAGAAGAAGAACACGCATCATGTGAACGCTGGCAGTCGGAAAAACAACGTAATCACGGGGGCGGTCCCTGATATTCCCAGGTGGCATGAATGCACCATAATACTCTGCGATGACAATGTGATGTTTCACTGAACCACTGTGGTGACATGTCTGTGTTCTTCTCCCCCCTCCACAGAGAAACAGGAAGCAGGTTCAGCTAACAGCAGATGGTGGAGATTTAGGATACTGTACAGCTCATGGAGGGCTTGATCCACCGCTGCACTGGTTCAAGGACATGCCTGGATACGTGTCGTGATGTGCCATTTTAACTCTTAATGTGATTCTCCATTGACCAACTCAGACAGCACATGGCAGTCTATTCTATTTACAGTTTTTCTCAATTGCTAAAACACTAAAACCCATTGGCTGTACAAAGTTCTCAGTACCTTAAACCATTTCACATGGTTAAAACACAACGTGCAAATCTCACTTAGACTTATCAGCAAAACTCTGAACACATTCTTATTCTCAAAACCCATTCTGCATTCCAATGCACATGTCATTCATGTGCATTGGAATGCAGAATACAAATAGAGAATGTCATTGATTGAACACAATCACTCAAAATCGATTTCACTTGTTTCAAATGATGTGAATAAAGTATTTCTGATTCGGATTCTGAAACAACTAATATAAGGCAGTTCAGAGAGCAGGTATAAGGTGGGAAGGAGAAAGTCTGAGAATGGATAGGAGAAACAATGTGAGTCAATAGATTTTGACTGGTTGCAGGTTCATATCAACAAAGAACTCAAATTACAATATCACAAAGGACAAGTTTGTGAGATGCACAAATAGGTGTACAAGGAGGAGGGAAAAAAAGGAGCAAAGCAGAGTAGTAAATTCTGATCAATGAAGAGCTACTCTGATAGAACACGTTTTCGTTCATCAAAAGACAATGACCGAAAAATATGTAATTAGTTTAATTAGAGATTAAAAATGGACTTCTCCCTGAGAACGACATGTTTGTTACTATATGTCTTTGTTTTGTTTTTCCTATATGTGTTTTCTATTTTTTGGTGTATGATTTGAGAGCAGTTTAATGTTTTCAGAAAATGGAGCAAGTTTCACAAACTGTGTTTTAGCAAGTGAGAAAAACTGTAACTGTGTTTGTAAAAGACACATGTTGTGAAGACACGTTGATTTTTATGTTCTTGTCTCTTCTTGTCTCTGTCTGTGTTTGTTGTGCTCTGGTCTGTCTGGTGTGTCTGTTGTCCTATTGTATAATTAGGGAAATAATATGTGGATTGTTACTGTTCCAGCAATGCTGTTTTTGTTCATGTCCACCAAAATATACATGTCTATGCCGTTGCCTTGTTTGTCATCTGGTCTGACAGTTCAGCTGTGTGTATGTGTATTTGTGTTGATCTTAACCAACTGTTCTTGCTGTTCCTCTTTTAGCATTAGTATAATCCACTTTTTAATTGTATAGGGCCAAATATGTATATATTATTGATATCTTTTGTATCTAAAATGTACTATTTTTAAATGCAAAGATGAATTCAGTTGTTGTCACTCTTTTTTTTTAAATGTAAAACTTTAAGTGCATTGTTTCACAAAAGAAGAAAAAAAAGACACGGTATCTTGAAGTCTGGATCAACCAGAGTACATTTCCAGGATAAGTGCCTCACCTTCTGCTCTTTGAGACTCTGTTCTCAAAATTCCAACAAACAACTTAGAGTCTGCAAGCTATACACGCTGAAAATGACAAGTTTTGAAGAATATGAGGACGCTGCAACAAGGCAGGCCTGCTTGGTTCTTTTGGGGAATGGTTGTAAAGATTTTCAAAGAACATGTTTCTGGCTCTCTAACTGGGACCTTTTGGGAGTGATTGGTGGGATTTCTGTGGACAACTTACACACAGCGACACAAACGAGGTTTGACCATGTATTCAGCTAATTTAAAATAGCTCATGGTACTGTATTGTGTCAACAGTTAACTTCATGTAATATTCTATGTGGCGCATATGTGGTGTTTTTTTTGTTCCACCGTAACAAGTTTCATCCCTAGACTCTTTAGCAGAGCCACAGTCGCTGCGTCCGGAGTCCAAAACAAATGTGATTGGTTTAAAGTGGCTGTATGTAACTTTTAGTTGGTGTTGATTCTAGCGGCCGCTTTTGATAAAGAAGCGATAGTGTTTTTCCCACACCTGCTGTTGTTAAGGTCTTTTCTTTATGGTGCTGTATTACTGGTTATGGGAGGTCATACAGTTGCGGTGAATGTTTGGCATTCATTTACAATAAGAGAATAAGTTACAGATGCATCCTTGTATTTCAGGCGTTGCATACTTTGGATGTATCATGTCACTGTGTAACGGGCCAAAGCATTAAGAGTTTGTTGTAGCAACCAATGTAATAACTTAGATTAATATAGTGCATTTCATCAAAACCCACGGACGGTTTGCACAGGTACAGGGGGACGAGGGAAAAGGACATGGCAGCTCAATACGTTCGTACGCACTGAAACAAAATGAAAACCGGATGCTAAATGGAAGGGGGACGTCATTTAATGTTGGCTACTGACTACAACCACATTGTGCATTGTAAAGGTATTTAATGAATGAAATAGCCATGTACCTGAGGGCCAGTTCGGGTGGGTTTTGAATCATTTACAATCCAGTAATTGTCTCCATCTGTCATATTCCTTTTTAGTTATTCTTCGTTTGTTTCAATCTTTTCTGTGATGGTGCTTCTTCAGAATCATAAGCCATAACTACAACAGATAACTTCTAAAATAACATTAGGCCTATTTAAAGAAATCTCTTGCTACCTTTTACCTGGGTGGATACTCACAGGCTTTTCCGGTGTCACGCCAAAATCTGTGACCCATCAGAATCATAGACAGGATAAGAAATGGACAATGTGACGCCGTTGTTTCTAACGGAGACCGGTGGAGTCTATTATAACTTTTCCGGTGATAACTGAGTGTTACTGTGCAGCCTCCAACTGAGCTTGACGACGTAGATGTGACTTGGGCAACCTGTCTGAAAGTTATCTCAAGAAATCTCAATCATTCCCAGTCTTGCAGAGACAGAGAGCATAGGTATAATGAGATAACATAGGCACAGGCTAATTATTGCTAACTACAATGCTAGTCAACATTAGTAATTAAACCTAAACAGCTCATGTAAGTTCAAACAGCCTGCAAGCTTCTACTACTACTACTCTACTATGCAACAGCAAGTTGCGTGGTTATGACACAATCGTTAGCCTATTTTTACAAAAACGGCTGCTACAGAGTTATAACTTGAGATGCGAGGTAACAGAGCCTTTTATACATTGTCGTGTTTCTTTAGAAATAAACGATGGACAAATTAGTTATTCACAGCCAAAGTGATGTCAAACTGAATGGCAGTCAATGGAATGCTAAAGGCAGGTGAGTGCTAGGTCGCATAAAAATGGCGCCGTAGGAGCTACGCTTTGTCGAGGCCGGCTCACCCACTTGATCAGAATGTGTGCTCTGTAGCGCCGCCTACCTGCCGTAAATCATTTTGTAACTTCGTGGGAAAAAAATCGGACTGGGCAGAGACAAGCGTTCTTTTCACTGTTACTCTCTTTTGCTGTTACAGGTCATTTATGATCATCAGATGGAACATTACACAGTTTCAGAAACATATAAAAGTTACAGTCACAGAAATGCAAACAACCCAGAGTGTTTTTTTTCTCTCCTATCCTGTGTGGTGCACCCAGTGCTGTAGAGATTGCAATGCGAGACTAAAGAAGTGAAATTAATGTTTTGAAGATGCCTGCTTTATAAATCCAAGTTGTTTGGTGCACATTTTCACCATATATTATATTGGCTGTAGGCTATGTTGTTTTAAAATAAATTAATCTTATACTTAAAAAAAGAATTCAAACCAATGTTAATGTTAATGTTAATTGCATCAAGATTGCATTAAATTGTTACCCCAACATGGAATAGAGCTCCCCCTCCCTTACCATACATATTCCCCCTCCACTGACATTTTGTTAGAGAATAACAGATACATTCTCTGTTTTTCATTTCTCATGTAGGCTGTAGGCTAGCTCCATTACATTTTTCGAGTATTCATTTCACTGTATTTTTTTGTATCTCTCTGAGCACTTTAACTTTTTTCAGTGCTTCATAAATCTATTGCCTTAAGTTCTACCCTCAGTGTTGCCTCTATACATGTTTAAGTCGTTGGTTACATTTGTAGGTTGCAGCCGTCTTGTTGTGTCTTCGGTTAGCTCGGGGAAGGAGGCTGTGGGAGACCCAAACGCGGAAACGGTTATGAGACGATGCTGGCTTTAGAGGAAGCAGCAGTGTTCCACTCGTCTTCAGGTCGCTGTGTGACACGACCCGCGCCGATGTAGAGGAATGGACAGAGACACGGCCAGTGGAGACAGCATGGTCCACGGCAGGACAGAAACCGAAGGGGCTCAGGAGGCTCTGCAGCAGTGCCGACTCATCCAGAACCTGGTGGACATCTACCTCTCCAGTCTGCGGGCTCTCAGGACCAGTTGCGCCGCATCCAGCGACTTCACCCGGCGGGAGATCCGCACTTTAGAGGTAGGCTACGGTACGGTAGAGGAAACATGCTGCTCGCGCCCCTGCTCTGGTTCTCGAGTCTTCAACAAGTTATGTGATGGTGTTATGGTAGCTAACGGTACCGCAGACGGTGTGTTAAAAGTCTGCCAGCTTCTTGCTTGTTACACTCCTTTAGCCTACAAGTAGGCTTGATTGGAAACGGGCGTTTCGCCGTATTCTGTCACCCATTAAATTCTGTCACCTGTCACAGATGTTCACTAAACGTTTTTCTCATTACACAAGAGGCTGCACGCATTTTAATAGGCTATTATTTGTATCTTTTGGTTACCAAAAACGTTCTATTCGTTGCTATGGTGCTAACTTAACTTAACTTAACTTTAAACAGAGTCACAAGTCTGAATGTAGGCCCGTTCCAAAGGGAAGGCTTGAGGTATCTAATGTAGCTAATGTTATTAGCTACTGAATAAGCACAGGTGTGACTAATACAATGAAAAAGGGCTGAATTCCATTTCGCTGCTTCAGTTTCAGGGTGCTGGTATTATGCACGCTGCTGGCTCACTCACTGTCACACTGGCCTGGCCTTGTTAATGTTGTTAATATGCCAACACATATTTTGTCATGTCAGTGGTGTAGGCTAGTCTACGTGGTACGCAGGAATACGCAGTATATTTTTGATATATTTTAAATTGTCATCTGTGTTTTTTTCTTTGCATAGGCAAATTAAATGTATTTTAACCGTGAATTGCAGCATAAAAATGTATCAAAATTCAGCAAATGAAGTCTTTGACACTGAAAATGTCCCTGGGGAAGGGCACCCAGACCCCCCCCCCCCAATCATATAAATAGGCTATACAGTAGCCTACAGTATACCCACTCCAATACAATAGACTACACTACTGGATGTTAGGTCTTGTGTGTCGCTTTACACTATTAAAATCTCTCAAAAAAATACTGTGGTTGCTACCAGCGCAACCTATGAACAGAGTACCAACCTTATTTATTTATTTTGTGCGATTTTAGGCCTTTATTGATAGGACATGTTAGACATGAAAGGGGAGAGGGAGGGGGCGCACGCTCTGCACCCAAGTGTCTTTGCTAGTTTAAGACCGACCCAGTTGTCAATTTTCCATCCAGCGCCCGCACCGTTTAAACGGCAAATGCACCTGTGCCCATCTCGGCGCCCATGGGCGTGCTGGTCTTACAGGAAGGTGTGTTCAGGGGTCTGTTTCAGAAAGCAGGTTTAGTGAAAACTCTCAAGTTTGTTAACCCTGAGATGAGGGACGCTCTGGGTTTTCTTTTTCAGAAAGGGAAGTTAATCAAACCTGAGAGAGGTGGATAACTCCAGCCTGTTTCAGAAAGAGAGGTAACTTAACCTCAGAGTCAGTTACTATGGTAACAGAGCCTGTGGACCTAACCTGGTCGGGAGCAGGTTTTCTTCTCTCAGTCTCCTCCCTCTGACACTGCACTCTTTCATTTCTCCATTCATTCATTCAGTCTGTATCGGGCGCATTTTGGCGCAGTTTGTTATCTGCATGGTTTATTAATGTGTTAGGCAGACTATTGAACATTTCTCAAAACATGTCATTTCCTTTTGTCGACGATCCAGTTGATGAAGAAGCTGTATTACTTGTATTACGGCCGTTGTTGAGATAAATAGAAAAGGATAATTAAGTGGCTTGTGTTTTAAATTAAGTCTGCTACTAAGGGCAATATATAAAAAAAGCATTTTAGATGTCGAGGAAATGTAACGTACGGTTTTGCAAACGGCCAACTTCACCAAACTTATTTTTTCCTGGGCGTGCAAACCGGCAAGCCAGCCGAAGGACTCCAGCATCTGACCACCCCGGGCTTTATCCCGAGGCAGAGAGACGCCAGCTCGGCAGGAAAGTGTATTTTTCTGTCCGATACCCAACTTTCGTTTAAATACTCATTTTCCCCGGGCGCGTGAACGGCCAGCAATACGCCCGAGGGACTCCAGCGTCTGATTACACTGGAGAGATGCCGGCCTGGCCGGAGCCGGGAGGGCAAAGAGCCGCTGAATACGTACTCCTGGAGACAGTCAAAACTGTTGTCACGTAGGCTACTTTGTTTGCAACACTGGAACAACAATCCACAGAGGTTGCCCACAGACAGGCTCCTACCTTAACAGGTAAGCAGATTCACTGTTGCAACCCAAACTTCCTGTTTTTCTCTATGAGGTTGTCTGCACACACGTAACCATAATCCTCAGGTGGAGATCAAACAATCAGTGGTTCCACGCCAGAACAGGTGCTTTATAGAAAATAGTATAGGGCGTGGCCGTGCAAGCCGGTACCTGACCTCAGGGGGGATCACCTCCGTACATATGGAATATGTAACGGTGGAGAGATAGTCTTGATACGACAGAGAACAGAAACAGAGTGAAAGAGATATTGATCTTCATGGTTAATTTCCTGAGCAAGATTATATCTTCTGCTTACTTTTAAGGCAAAGAGTACAACTGTTAATTTGTGCAAGTGATTAGTTTCCGAATCATTGAATAGTATGATTATGAGGGTTTCAGTTCAGAGCAGTGGTCAGTTAATGTATATATTTAGTCTACTGACGCAGTCAGTCGGTCTGCGATTGTCTGCCACACTTTCTCTCGCTGTTTTATCAAAGCGGCCGCGTTTCCTTTTTTACAAATAATGTTTCACGTTATCATACTTCCACAAGAAGCTGCTGCTCACTCTGTATGAAGTATGAACAATGCTTATTCTCCATTTTAGCATCAGTAAATCTGTGATCGACCTCGCGGTCTGTTAAGGAAAGTCGTAAATGCGCATCTATCCGAATTACTTCAGCCTGGCTCGACCTAGTCACTCCTCCTCAGACGGGTTTGGCCGTCGTGAAACGCACCAAGCCAGGCCGCACAGATTAGACTAGGTCAATCCTCGCTTTATTGGTTACCCTGGATTTATAAATTCTGCCTTTGTGAAACGGCCCCCAGGTTAAAAAATGTATAAAAATGGATTTCTTGTCTGATTTTGTGCTGGATGCATGTGAAGCATCAGAGCAGTGTGTTGTGACTGCTGCTCACTCACTCGGGCTGAGCCCTTGTTGTGTACGTGTCTGTGGTAAGAGGCTAAATTAAGCCGTGGCTCTCGCCCACGCATTCTGAGCAGGTCCTGTTTGTCGAGAAAATCAAGTGACGTGAAAGACATTTGGAGACATGCATGCTGCTGTGCTGGGGCTCACTTTACAGCTGGAAGAGCGAGGGCGGTTTGATGTACTAACTGTGGTTCATAGTTTTGACAGTTCCTTTTTTTCTTTTCCTGTCCTTTCATTTACCTCTTAATCGGCCTGTCCCCAGTCCTTCTTTGTGAAGTCATTACTGAAACCCACAGAATGTTAATGTCAGATGTTGCGGATTGGATTTTGGATGAAATTGTGGAAAATGGTGCAGGGACAGGGGACAGTCAAAGGTTCTAGAGTTCAGACAGGGGACAGTCAAAAGTTCAAGATGTCACCCATCAGTTATGTTTTTCACCACTGATAACAATAGGTTCCTCCACACTTTCACAAAGTCACAACAGTGTGTCTGTAAGCTGCTCAGTTACACAGTCTGTCTCAGCACACTACAATAAAATGCAGCTTCAATAAAACACAAAACCAGTGGTGGAACCAAGTACATTTACTCAAGTGCTGTTCTCAAGTACAAATTTGAGGTACTTTGCTTTAGTCTTTTTTTCATGCCAATTTCTACGTCCTACGCTACATTTCAGATATAAATATTGTACTTTTTACTCCCCTACATTCCTCTTACAGCTTTAATTACTTTTCACATTATTTCTGCATCACTTAGTTGATCGACAGAACAGTTTTGATCTTTTATTTTCGAAAATGTAAGGATTTTAATGCATTTTTCCTGATGATACTTACATACTTTTACTTAAGTTAACATTTTTAATGCAGGACTTTTACTTGTAATATGTATTTTTACGGTGTGGTTTTAGAACTTTTACTGAAGTAAAAAATTGGAATATTTCCTCCACCACTGCACAAAACCACCAAAAACATATATAAATAAATGTGAAATATGCATGTAGCAAGTCTTGCTGCCACTGTGGGTTACCCTTTGTTCAAACCACCGCCAAGACATTGGAATCACAAACCAAAATATTCATTTTTTGATTTCTCACATATTTACAACATAAACTCGCACCATGCGCTTCTGGTTGACCGGGGAACTCACGCACAGTCCTCTTGCTCAGAGGCATCACTTCCTGCTGTAGGTGGTGTGTGGCAGCCAGCTGAAGCTTCTTCTTCTTCTTCTTCTTCTTCTTCTTCTTCTTCTTCTTCTTC
>NC_045741.1:27408252-27408739 GCF_008692095.1 Etheostoma spectabile
TCTTCTTCTTCTTCTTCTTCTTCTTCTTCTTCTTCTTCTTCTTCTGTGTATTTTAATGTCAGTTTGCATCTATTGCATTGCACTACCGTTAACTACTGGTGTCACATTTCAGCAACAGTTGCCAGCTAGTTACTCAGATTCTGTCCAACAACTCAGCTAAGTTAAAAAACTGCTTTGTTCACCTCCTCCACATTCCAGTATGTTTCCCAATCCAGTTCCCCTCAGTCTACATTTAGTTCAAACATGTTGCACAACCTGTTGAATGTTTCCCCGTGATGAAAAGCGTACCATTTAAGTATGCCCAATTCTCAAACTGGTGATGACTGTCTCCTCTTTCCTATTTCCACCTCCTCTCATTACCGACACACAATTGTGGATGTTATATAAATGTCTTCCCTTTTGTTGTTTCCAGTGTTGTTGCCACTTTTTTTGTATTTCCTTCCACGCAATGAATGTACTTCCGCTCAATTTTCATTTTCCTTCAGTA
>NC_045741.1:27408749-27408832 GCF_008692095.1 Etheostoma spectabile
GTTTGCGGTATATTCGCAGGTTTTCTCCGGCGACTTGCCGTTGCATAGTCGACAAATCACTGTATTATCAGGAGAAGCACGCA
>NC_045741.1:27408842-27409011 GCF_008692095.1 Etheostoma spectabile
ACTTGCATCAACTGTTTAGGTTTAATTACTAAAGTTAACTAGCATCTTAGTTAGCATTAATTAGCCTGTGCCTATGTTATCTCCTTACAAATACCTACGCTTTCTGTCTCTGCAAGAGGGAATGATTGAGTTTTCTCTTTGCACAGCTACCAGAAGACTTACAACTTTC
>NC_045741.1:27409021-27409840 GCF_008692095.1 Etheostoma spectabile
CTCACGTCACATCTACGTCGTCAAGCTCAGCTGGAGGCTGCGCAGTAACACTCAGCCATCACCGGAAAAGCGCTTCACCGGTCTCCGTCCAGAGCAACGGCTTCTGTTGGTCCATATCTTTAACTGTCTATGGGGTGTGGCCTTGACCCACTGCCATGCTGTGCTTATTTGAAAGCCATAATGTCTCTCTCTTTCTCATGGGCGGGCCAAATTCTCCGGGCAGGCAAAGCAGAGAAACGAGAGGTAACCTTGCTCCTTATGACGTCATAAGGAGCCGATTCCAGAGCGGCTCATCTGAGCTTTCATTTTTCTCAAAGGCAGAGCAGGACACCCAGGACTCGGTTTACAATTATCATCCTTTCTAGCCACTGAGGGACCATAGGCAGGCTGGGGGAACTCATTTTAATGGTAAAATAAAACTCACAAAAGGAACATTTTCATGCCATGGGATCTTTAATAACTGTGTCTATGTTTCCCCTCCTCACTGCTTGCTTGCCTTTCTAGTTCACCCTCTGATTACCCAAAATGCCTATGTGAGCAGGAACCCACATATGTACAATATTAATACCTTGTCTTCTTGTTCTTGCATGTGCTGTTATGATTTCCTGGAGCAAATCCTGTTGACTAGATGTTCCGGATATTAGACTGTACAGGGCAGCTAGAGAGTCACTACAGACTAAGGCCTTTGTTGGTCTACATTCTCCCACCCATTCCAGAGCCATCAATATAGCTCCACTGTAAATACACCTAAAGGTCCCATGACACGGTGCTCTTTGGATGCTTTAATATAGACTTTAGTGGTCCCCTAATACTGTATCT
>NC_045741.1:27409850-27410125 GCF_008692095.1 Etheostoma spectabile
AAAATTCAGCCTTGGTGCAGAATTACAGCCACTAGAGTCAGTCCCACAGTGAGCTTTTCTTGGTATGTGCCATTTCGGAGTCTGTAGCTTTTGAGGAGGAAGGGGGGGGGGTTAAGGTGGAGGCTGGGGGTGTGGCCTTGACCAACTTTCACTTTGCTCATTTCAAAGCCATGATGTCTCTCTCTCATGGGTGGACCAAATTCTCTGGGTGGGCAAAGCAGCGAAAGGGGACCCATCTGAGCTTTCATTTTCCCAAAGGCAGAGCAGGATACCCA
>NC_045741.1:27410135-27410898 GCF_008692095.1 Etheostoma spectabile
TACACCTATCACCATTTCTAGCCACTGGGGGACCATAGGCAGGCCGGGGGAACTCATATTAATGTTAAAAACCTCATATAATTTAAGTTTCATGCCATGTGACCTTTAACAATTTTCATGTTCTTCTACAAACTTCCCCTCTGTAACTCAGGACTACAATAGCAGATTTCTTGTTTCTGGATCCTTTGATCCAACTTTGAAAATTTGCACACACTCCTTATATTTAATTTCTTCATATTCATAAAGTTCACACACTAGATCTACTCTCTTTTATTGTCTTGATTTTAACCCTTGTGTTGTCTTCCCGTCAAAATCAAAAATCAACACTTTTGTTGACGCTTTTTAATTGATGTTTTAAACTTTTTCTTACTTTTTTTGTCCCTTTTTTCAACCCTTGATGCTTTTTTCACTTTACTACGTAACACTAACTTATTAACTTTAGTTTTACAGTTATGTTTAGGTAGAATTTATAGGAAATTATACCTATTGTTTGAGTTCGAAAAAGCAGAAATTTAAGAATTATTTAGACTAAAAGTAAAGGAAAGTATGTTGATGGATAATCACAGACTGGAATACTCTATGTCAACTTTTACTCAATACTATTTTGAAACCACTTCAATCTTTTTTTCATATGCTATGAAATTGAATAAGACACCACAAAATGAATGATCTGTACTTGCCAAAGAGCATTGTGTGGAATCAATCTTGTTATTTTGTGAAATTACAATTAGGTAGTTAAAAAAACATCGATATAGGAAAACGG
>NC_045741.1:27410908-27412820 GCF_008692095.1 Etheostoma spectabile
CCCGAGGACAACATGAGGGTTAAGCAGTTCCACATCCACATCCTTTATCATCCACACAGGCAACACAGACCAGATTACAGGTTGAGCATATTACAGGTCTCTTGCCTGCCCCGCCCAACCACAACTTCATTTCTCTTCTCTCTCTTTCTCCCAGCAGTTCTGTCATACACTTTTTGCTGGATGAGCCCCTTCATGTCCCCTCAAATGTATCCAGTAATTTGCCCTCAGTTGATGGAGCTCTAATGGCATTTCACCTGCCTCAACTTGCAAGGCACACACTGGTGATGTTCTAACTGCCCCCGACAGGCCCTCAAAGCCCGAACCTGAATCCTATCCAGGCCCACAAGCACAGATTTGGCAGCTGACCCATATACTAAACTTCATAGTCCAACCTGGACCTGATTAGAGATACACATATCAATTATATATATCATTGCTTCAAAGTCAGCTCCCCATTTTACCCCTTACATTTATTTTCCACCTGACTCATGTTCTCTACATGTCAATTCATTCAAAATCTATTCTTAAAAAACGGAAACTCTCTAATTTCTTAAATTAACTTCTATACAATTTAACCTCATTATCTTCTTTAATTCTCTTTTTTGTAAAAAGCATGAACTTTGTTCTCTCCACTGAGAACTTAAATCCCCATTTAATGCCCCATTGTCAAACTCCTTCCTGTATTTTGTTGACTACATGCCCCACATTTCTCCCAGAGTGTAATTAGTCCAACAAGAATCAGTTGAGACCACAAACTCACCTCGCGCTGCTCTAATGAGCTATCCCCACACCTCTCTCCAATGCAGCTGATTTCAAACCACGCTCACCCCCACGATACACTTACACATATGAAGTACACGTGCATACACATACATACAAATTTCATCTAACAGTTGAGAGGGACAATAAACATGACATTTCTCAAGAGCAATTTTATAAAGAATATTTTTGGGGCTTTTCCGCCTTTAATTTTTGACAGGACAATTAGGTAAGAAAGGGAGGGACAAAATACAGGAAATTGTCCCAGATCAGATTCAAACCTTGGACCTCTGTATGGAGGAACAAACCTCTCAGTACCTGTGCGCCTGCTCCACAACTGAGCCAATCCAGCCACACGAGAGCATTTTTTTAGAAGTGACACAGTTTATACATTTAAAATAATACGGTTGTAGGGAATATGTGTAGTTGTGGAAGTCAAGTAAGTAGGCTGGCAAACGATTTTATTCACTTTAAACATTGGATAAAGCTAGTGATTATTTTCTCTAACACAGATAATGCTGAACTAACAAGCCAGCCAGCTCATTGTCTGTGACCAGTGAAGCATGTTGGGTGGAATTAGCAAGTTAGCTAACTAACTATCCAACAAGCTATCTAACAAGCTGCTACCAAACAAGCTAAGTAACGTTAACATTATAATTGCTAAGAAAGAAAATATGGAAAAATATGTTGGCATGACTAATTTATTAATGACACACCATCTGTATTAGAGAAAAGAATCACTTCATCCAATGTTTAAAGTGAATAAAATAGCCTTGTCTACTTAATGGAGTTCCACAACTAACGTTACTAAAGTGATTCAAACTTTGTTCTCTCCCACCCACCCAGCGCCGCCCCTCTTAACCCTTCTGTTGTCTTCCCGTCAAAATTGAAAAGCAACACTTTTATTGATGTTTTTTAATCACTGTTTTGTCATTGTATGTCTTTTTTCATCACTTTTTTTATGTTTGTCACTTTTTTTACGTTTAACACAATGTAACACAAACTTATTAACTTCAGTTTTACAGTTATTTTTTTTGGAATTTATGGCCAATCAGCCTCATTTATAAGAAATTATACCTTATGTTTGAGAAATTAGGAATTATTTAGACTACAATTAAAGGAATGGATGTTGATGGAGAATCACAGACTGGAA
>NC_045741.1:27412830-27412951 GCF_008692095.1 Etheostoma spectabile
TTTACTCAATACTATTTCAAAACCACTTTTTTTCAAATGCTGTAAAATTAAATAAGACACCCTAAAATTAATGAAAGTAGAGATTTGTACTTGCCGAAGAGCGTTGTGTGGAATCAGTCAT
>NC_045741.1:27412961-27414615 GCF_008692095.1 Etheostoma spectabile
GTTATTTTGGGTAATTACAATTGGGTAGTTAAAAAGATCATTGAGATACGAAAATTGGTCAATTTGACCCGTGGACAACATGAGGGTTAACAGCGCTGCTCCCACCGAACTGACTTGTATGTGTAGCAGGCAGCGGAACAAACCACTGGGAGGTGTGGTAGAAATTCTAATACCAAGGTGAGATCTGATATAAAGCTTAATTCAACCTTTCAAGTCTTTTTTAGTATTTATTATTTGCGTAAAGAAGGTTCAGTTCATCATGAGAGCTTGAGAGAATGAGCAAAGAGTCTTGGAGAATCACTTGCTTATTAACCCCCTACAAGCCGACAGCAGCAGGGAGGAGGTAAAATGAAGAGCCCTTCGTAGGTATCTGACTATCAGTCCATCTGACCTCTGACCTCCAAGATCAAAATCAGATCAAAATAGGAGTTAGAGAAAAGCCAGTCTCTGCACTTTAGATAAACAGAAGAACATAACGTTAGGCCACCAGGGTCCAAAACAGAGGTAAAGAGTTCACACAGCTAAAAAAAACAAAAACAAAAAGTCAATAGTATGATATGTTAATAGACAAATGTGTGATTTTCCAGCTGACTGCTTCTGCTGCTATTGGATAGGAGGTTGTTGAGCGTGGAGTTGTGGGCGTGAAAACCAAAACTAAAGCTTGGAGCACTAAAGAAACCTTGTTTAGTGCAACTTTATCACAAGGATTTACTCTAACTGAACCCCAAAACTGAGCTCAAACCAAAAGGTTGTAATGGCAACTTTGTGTTATATGACAAAATTATCTATTTTTTAGTATTGCTACAAAACAATGGTGTCACTAAACATAGGATAGAGTACATACATATATTTGCTGTAGTTCATTTATTGACTACTTTCCCTTGGACTGAGTGTCTACTTGTGGCACTTGGCACGCACTGACTCAGATGATTAACAAGTAGACACAAATAGAAATTTATTAATAAATAAATAAATAACAAACGCACATTTTTATTGTTTGTAGTAATTGCCATCATTATACAAGTGTTTCCTATACATATATTCAATTCAAAAAACATATCTTCAATTGCTGCATTCACACCTGCCCAAACGAATTGCAAGGGGGAAATATACTACATCTAGAACTAAATGAGGCAGGTGTGAAAGCACCCTTAGTGTATATTTGTGGTGTTGTATTTTTGGGTTTGAGTCATGACTAGTTGAGCAGAGTTGGCACCCCTGTGCTCATAATTGTTGCAGCGCCATGTCTCCCTGCTTGGCTTCACAGCACTGGGTGCTGACCCTGCTCTGTGCACCCGTCTTCTGTCAGATGTAGCTCTTTGTTCATGCAGACATGGATCCAGAACCATCAGGTTTGGTGCTAAACAGCTGGTCCAGTGATACCGGCAGTGCAGTGAAGATGTAGATGAAATGACAGATGAACGTAATTTATGTGAGGTTCCAAGTTCTGCAGAGATGAACTAAGCTGAGTGAATGGGACTAACAGATGAAGCCAACATTACGGTGGAACCTTTTCACCATGTGAGGCTGTTAACGTAGGAAGGCAGTCTATGCAAAGTGTTGATCATAGTCAGGAAAACCCCATGTGGTTTCCTAACTGCCTGCTTTTGTTTTCTCTCATCTTATTTTCCTCTCTCTCTCTCTCTCTCTCTCT
>NC_045741.1:27414625-27415034 GCF_008692095.1 Etheostoma spectabile
CTCTCTCTCTCTCTCTCTCTCTCTTTGTTATAGCTGTAGTCCTACACAAAGTCATGTTGATGATTAGTTTAGACAACTGTTGATGTATTTCAAACAAATAAATGATGAAGTCCTTAATTAATTGTGAATATGACACCTGTTTGTAGTTGTTAACGTTTAAATGAGAGGCATGTTTTTGGCATTTATGTTTTCCATTGAATACCTTGGGTCTAGAGCCACACTACGGTTACAGGTTGTATGGTTATTGGGATGACAATGTTTTAAGTTGTTTATTGTCATATGCACAACAATTACAGTAAGGCATACAGTGGCAATTAAACTATTTGATCTCAGGCTCTTAAGTTAGTTAGAACATAAGGCAAAATAGTGCAGCAGCTACAAAATACGAATATTCTCTCTCTCTCTCTCT
>NC_045741.1:27415044-27420511 GCF_008692095.1 Etheostoma spectabile
CTCTCTCTCTCTCTCTCCCTCTGTGTCAATTCCTTTTTCAGTTCAATTAGCTTTATTGGCATGTTTTAGTATTTCTGCATTTTGCTGGAAAAAAGTTTGTGAATCGGTCCCAAGCTTAAAAATAACTGTTTTTAGCCAGCCCAAGAATTCTAGCAACCTGTTGTTTAATCCATCAAAGATCCATCAGCATTTAGACCTTCATGTGTAGTATGGTTTCGAGATGTTTATCGTATCCAGCGGCTAAAAGACAACTGCTAACACTATAACTGAGGCTCGTTGAGACACAATGTCAAGGAGACCTGGACAATAAGGCACTGAGATCTTTTACAGCTGTTCAGAAAAACCACACAGCTGCTGTGAGAGAGCACAGCAAGCATCGGTGTCTGTTTAGAAGGGCCCTCCTTTTAGGCCAAGCCCTCATGTGACCACAGGGTTTCCACGGTGTCTGTCACTATAGCAGTGACAGGCTGATGCTGCGGTGAGAAAACAGTCTGTGTGTTCCCCCAGACGAGGAGTATTTATAGAATACACTGTCAGCTGGACAATAGATGACAGTAAGCAGAGCTGAGGGTGACGTAAAGGCACAGCAGCACACCTTTTAAAGTTCTGAAATGTATGTTTGTGTGTGTGTGTGTGTGTGTGTGTGTGTGTGTGTGTATATATATATGTGTGTAAATATACACAGTTGTGCTCATACGTTTACATGCCCATGTTTAAGTTGACTAAAAAGAGGAATAAAAAAATCATGTTTTGGAAATTAATCTTAATGCCTTAATTAAAAATTAGGTAAAATCCAACCTTTAAGGACATCGATTTTCTCTGTGAATGAATAATGTATTGTAAATAAATAAATGTTCTTCCTTAAAATAGAAGGGGCATAAGTATACACACTCCTATGTTGAATTCCCATAGAGGCAGGCACATTTTTATTTTTAAAGGCCAGTTATTTTATGGATTCAGGATACTATGCATCCTGATAAAATTCCCTTGGCCTTTGGAATTAAAATAGCCCCCCCCCCCCCCATCATCACATACCCTTCACCATACATAGAGATTGGCATGGGATACTTTCCATAAAATCATTTCTCAATGCAAACCAAACCAACTATTAGTCTAACTGAAATAACACCATGCCAATCTCTGCCAAGAGATTCCCACCCCTAATTATCGGCCGTTTTTTGGCAGTTTGCAGATTATCTGTATCGGCGTTTTATTTGCCTAATAATAAATAAAGTCAATTAAATAAAAAATGTGCTACTTAGGCTCGGCTATAGCTCTGTGACTGTCCCTCTGCTTCGGTTTCACTCACCACTGAGTCTGACTTAATGTCCCCCCCCACAACACTATCTGACTCTCTTTTAACGGGCATGATGTTGAAAGTTTTTAATTTGTTAAATAATTGCTTAAAGCATTTAAACAAAGTTTTGTGTTGAAGTTTGTAACATTCCAAAATCTTAATTTATATTTAAAGATTTTCATTTTTACTGTAAATGCATATTGGTTCCAAATATGGGTTATCGGTCTCATTAACTACTAACAAGTATCGGTCTTGAAAAACCAGTATTGGTCAATCCCTACTTATAGCACATATATAATAATGCTAATATAATAATACTGTATTCATATAGTATTTTATCCAACTCCTTAGATGTTGGGACATCAAGTGACAATGCCACATACTGATCTAGATATTCACTCTGTATTGACCACAGATGAAAATGTCTCACATTGACCAAGAATTACATTTTTTCCTAGTCTTTTAGATAGTACATCTCTGTGGTGAAGCCTGAGCGTTTCGTTGCTATCACATGTGTTAATTATTTCAAGAGTTTTCTGAGAAATCATTTCAGATTAGTGTGGAAGTCTTAGACCAAATCTGAAATCTGCAGTGAAGTCTCCTCACTCTGCATTAAATGACCTGCTACAATATTTATTAAATATTCTATTTGTGTAGCCTACATGTCAGTAAAGATTACTCTTAGTGCCATGATAGTCCTAAATGTTGTCTAAAAATGACAGGTTTCAAAAGTTGTATCAGGAATGATCAGCCTCAGTGTCAGAATAGCATCCATCAGCCTTCATAAACGTACATGCAGTTTCAATCCGGCTCATGAGGCGGCGTCACACTTACTTTGACAGTTTGATTGACGGTTTAACAGCAGACTGATGTAGACCACCACAGTCAGGGGATTTCCTCACACTGAAGTCTCATTTCTCACTACTGCTTTCTCACGCTACACTTGACATTTATGGTTTATATAACAAGCAGGGCAAGGTTTGTTTTGAAATGATGTGTCCTGTAACTTAAGTTAGTGTCTCACACAGAGCTTGAAATAAAGACCTGAGCAATTAGTTACAGAAGTAGAGACCCTCAATGAACAAAATGGAAAATACATCACCATTGTATTGATATATTAGACTAGATATCATCTTAAATTATGGATATTCTAATTTGTGATATGACACAAGTGTTGTCTTTTCCGTGGTTTAAAGTCTATATTATAGTGAAGTGATGTGATTTTCTGAACTTACCAGAATTTTCTAGCTGTTATATTGTTTTGCCTTTTCACATTATTGATAATTATTTACCTAAACTCTCATTGTGTTAATATTTTGTGAAAGCACCTATAGTCAACCCTACAATATCACTGCAATATTGACATTGATGTATTTTGTCAAAAATATTGTGATATTTTCTCCATATGGCCCAGCTTAAACAATACCAACTGTTAGGGAATACATTCAGTATGTAACAACACTGAAGTGTGTCTAATTTCTGTCAAGTAACTATACTCCTACTTGGGAGGAGATTGTAGTCAGACAAAGACATGGAAGACAAAGACAAAGGAGTCATCTCAGGTGTCTTTGTGGGAGGCTACGCGGGAAGTTGACTTGATATCCTCTTGATATCAGATATCTTACATACACTGCTCAGTGTTTTAATCTGGAAATGTGCTGCTTCTCCAATCCTGTTTGTGTATCCTCTCGGAGATACTACAATCCACTCATAAGTTCGCAACCATTCCGCAATCCAACCTTTCTTAACCATCCCACCCGTTCCACTCACACTCAACACATTGTTGGAGGTAGCCTGTGGAACTGCCAGTCTGCTACTTGCAAGACTGAGTTAATCTCTGGCTTCGCCTGCAATCCCTTAACTTCCTTGTTCTCACTGAGACCTGATTTACACCAACCAACAGATCCACCCCTGCTGCTCTCTCTTCCGCCTACTCTTTCACCCACACACCCAGACCTACTGGTCGGGGTGGGGGGACAGGCCTACTCATTAACCCAAAGTTCCACCGTTCACTCCACTCTCTTTTGAACTTCATGCTGTTACCATAACTCATCGGGTACAACTGATCATTGTTGTTACCAACCATCCACCAGGTCCTCTGGGAGAGTTTTTGGAAGAGCTGTATGTCCTTCTTTCAAACATCCCTGAAACTGGCCCTCCGCTGGTACTTCTGGGCAACGTCAACATCCAGACAGAGAAGTCAGCTGCCTTTTTACATCTTCTATCTTCTTTTGCCCTCTCACTCTGGCCTTCCCCACCCACTCACAAAGCTGACAACAATCTAGATCTCCTATTCACCAGAAACTGCTCTACATCCAACCTCGCTGTTACTCCACTCCATACCTCAGACCAGTTCTTCATCTCTTACTCTCTTCCAGGCTCACAACTATATCTCAAGCAATATTATACCTGTCCACCGCAATATTAGTTCACTCTCTCTTTCTTCTCTGGCATTATCTACTTTATGAACCCTCCCTCCATTTGACTCTTTCTTACTCATGCCAATGCTGCCACAAACTCTCTTCTCTACTCTATCCTCCTCCCTTGACTCTCTCTGCCCTCTTACATCACGGCAGACTTGCAAGTCCTCCCCAGGTCCGTGGTTATCTGACTCAGTGTGCACTGAAAAGATCTGTATGGGCAGCGGAAAGGAAATGGGGGAAATCTAACCACCCAGATGATCTGCTTACAATCTCTTCTTTCCTCCTTCGCTGCCTCTATTTCTGGAGCAAAAAGCTCTTTTTATCAAACCAAAATTTAATCTTCTTTCTCCAACCCCCACATTTTTTTCCCATCTTCTCTAACCTCTTAGATTACCCCAGTCCACCTCCCTCCTCCCTCCCACCAACCCACTTTGTCAACTACTTTAAAAAAAATAATAGATGACATACACTCCTTATTCTTCACCACACTTCCTAAAATCATCTTACCATCCACCACATCCAGTACTCTTACCACTTTCACCCCTCCAGCTCCGAATCAAATTCTTACTTTGATTACCTCCCCCGCCCAACCACCTGCCCCCTTGATCCTATCCTTTCTCACCTTCTCCAGTCTATTGCTCCTGACCTTCTTTCTTTCCTTACACATCTCATCAATATCTCCTCATCAACTGGCTGTTTCCCCAACACAAGAGTGACACCGCTACTAAAAAACAACAACACTTGACTCGTCTTAGGTAAATAACTACAGACCCGTCCCCCTTCTTCCATTTCTATCCAAAACTCTTAAGCGTGCAATTTAAAATCAACTCTTTACCTATCTCCACCAGAACAACCTTCTTGATCCCCACCAGTCTGGCTTTATGGCTGGCCACTCGAGAGAAACTGCCTTCCTTGCTGTCACTGAGCAACTTCACATTGCCAGAACAACCTCTCTCTCTTCCGTCATTATCCTTCTGGACCTTTCTGCTGCCTTCGACACAGTGAACCACCAGATCTTTATTTCGACACTCCAGGATCTGGGTGTTTCAGGCTCTGTGAACTCTTTGCTTGCATCTTACTTGACAAATCGAAACTACCGGGTAACTTGGAGAAGATCTACCTCAAAACTGTGCCCACTCAAAACTGGGGTTCCTCAGGGATCAGTCCTGGACCACCTCCTCTTCTCTCTCTACACCAACTCTCACAGCTTCTCTTATCACAGCTATGCAGATGACACCCAGCTAATTCTCTCCTGTCTGGAGTCTGAAATGCAAGTAGCAGCACAAATCTCAGCCTGTCTGACTGACATGACCACACACCATCTGAAACTCAACCTTGACAAGACTGAGCTCCTTTTCTTCCAGGGAAGGGCTCTCGTACCCAGGACCTATCTATAACAAATGGCAACTCTGTGGTAGTCCCCACCCAGACTGCTAGAAACCTGGGTGTGACACTTGAAGACCAACTCTCTTTCACTGCCAACATTGATGCAACTACCCGATCGTTTAGATACATGCTGCATAACATCAGAAGGATCCGGCTCAGGTTCTGGTTCAGGCTCTAGTCATCTCACATCTAGACTACTGCAACTCCATCCTGACTGGCCTGCCTGCATGTGCCATTCGGCCCCTGCAGCTCATTCAGAAGCAGCTTGTCTTGTCTTCAACCACCTTAAGTTCTCTCACACTACACTACTTTCTTTACTGGTTACCAATTGCTGTCCGCATCCGCTTCAAGACACTAGTAC
>NC_045741.1:27420521-27430107 GCF_008692095.1 Etheostoma spectabile
GGCCATGAACGGATCAGCCCCAGCATACATCCAGGACATGGTCAAACCCTATACCCCAACCTGCCCACTAGGGATGAGCCGAGTACTCTGCTGAAACGAGTATCCGGTACGGATAAAGCACTTTTGCCGAGTACAATCTGAAAAATCTAAATACATTTTTTTCCAAAAGATAAGTTCTGTCATTGGATGTTTGTTCAAGTGTTCATTTCTTCATAAATGTGGTTTTTTGTAGTTTTGGTGCTATGAAAACAGAGAAAGCACCATGATTGACAGCTGTGATGACTCCAATTGTCAGGCAGGTGTATGGTGACTTTGATTCCGCGGCCCACCGCCCAATCACCGCTGCGTAGACTCTAGCTTCAAAATTCAGATGGCTGTACTTGTATCTGAATATTTTGGCTCACCTTTGTACAGTTAGGATTAGAACCTTACATTCAGCTCTTTCTTGTGTAGAATTCATTTTTGGTTTTATGTGGTGGCTAGAGGAAAGCTCATGGAGTTAAAAAAAAAAAAAATCCCCGGGAGGTCATAAATATTAGGTCGCACCATGAGCAGTACAAACACAATATGTACACAAGGGCATAAGTTTGGGTTCAACATTTGGGAGGTTGAGATCTCCACTTGAGCAAAATTGAAATTCATTTTTGCATTCTGCAACAATTTATGGTGCAATGTCTTTATTTGTAAAGGAAATTGTGATAGGTTTTTGAGTGGGTTGCACTGACAGGTTTAATGAACATCACCCATTACCCATCCCCTCTGTAAATTACGCCTATGAGCATGATAATGCATTTGATTGGTATAAACTGATGCTTAGTTACACACATTTATAGATGCTGACAAATAAGCCTAAGCAGACTGGTCAACAGAAACAGGAGCGACCGCTGACACCTATTATAAACTTATTTGCTCAGTGACCAAACATTCCGCAGAGTGACTCACAGTGTGAAGTGAGCCACGGTTCACACAATGACTTGTTGCTGGTCAGGACAGCGAGGGCTACTGGGGACCAGGACACACTGTCCTGGCTCTGACCTGGACCAGGGAAACTGAGACCAGACACATCAACTATACTGTTGTTCTGAGTCAGTGGTGAAAGTCCAAATGTTGAGGTACTTGCACTTTACTGAGTCTTTTCTTTTCATGCAACTTTCTAATTCTACTACACGCTTTAGCTACTAGTTACTCTTCACATTACGATTGTGCACACAAAACACAAGTAGTTTATCAAATCTTTTGTTTATTATAATGAAACAAGACAATAATATAACTGCTACAAGTCCAGGGGATGACTGGACATTAAACACACTGTTTGGATCCTTTACACTTTCTAAAAGTGAGGATTTTTCTGCATGAGTACTTTTACTTCACAGACTTTTTCAATGCAGGACTTTACTTATAAAAGAGTACTTTTACCGTGTGGGTATTAGTATTTTTGCATAAAATGCTCATATATTCTTTTGGCTTTTCCCTTTCCTTTATTGTGTTATATCTCTGCTGAGGTTTCACAATGGATAAAATGCATTCCAGTGTTGAAGAATTAAAAAACATTTATATAAAATTGAGAAATTAGAACATCATTAGAAATTTAAAAAAGTAATCTAAAGTAATTACATGCAATATGTTACATTGCTTTAATATGTTAATTGAATAGTAACAGTACTATACACTTTAAATAGGGTAACTTGTAATCACTAACTCTAACCCTAACCCTTACTTGTAAGCCCCTAACCCTAACTCAGACATTCCAAAGTAACCTTCCCAGCATGGCACATACTTAGTAAGTGTTAGTGTTGGAAAAGTAAAATCGCTTTATTGAGAGGGAGCTGCTTTAGGTTGAGCGATGGAAAGTATCATGTGTCTACCAGGAGGCGTTGTCAGGAATCCCTGATCCGCCACCATTCGGCTGGTTTTCTTCCATTTCAGACCCAGTTCCCACTAGCTCCACTCTTGCTACCACCGTTCCTAGCTTACCTACTCCATTTCCCTGATTTCTTCAGTAGTCTATAGCAGCCAACTTTCATTACTCAGTTGCCAGACTGTGTTTCAGCATTCCCTAACTCTCCAGCATTCAAACCTGATCCCTGATCCTGCTGACTGAACCTCTGATTCCTGCCTGGTCCCTGTTGGTTAAGTTTGCCTTCTGGTCTCCTCTGCCGGGAATAAGGAGTAAATAAACACTTAGGGTATTTAAAAGTTCTGCTTCTGGGTTTTGCTTGTTCTGTGCCAGTGAGTGTTTTATAGGAATATGCACAATGTAAAAAGCTAGGCTATACTGTTGTAGAATAACATTCATTTTGTTGCTTTGCATGTTTTTCAGTGCACAAGCTCTTTGCCATTCAGCCACAGCTGTTTAGTAAACTGTGGTGCTGTTCTTTTTTATTTTTTTGTCCTTTTATAATTTTTGGGGGCATTTTAGGACTTTATTAGATAGGACAGCTAAGACACGAAAGAGGAGAGAGAGGGGGAAGAAGTGCAGCAAGGGCATAGTCGGAACCCAACCCGCGAACACTGTGTCGAGGACTGAGCCTCTGTAGTGTGTGCAACCCGGCTTGGTTTGATGCTTTTGATTGGTTCTCCTTCTGAAATTGCAGCGCCAACCGTAAACAGTTAAATATCCTCTCAAGCTGTCTGAGAGTTGCCACTCTGACTACGGATAAAAATGTGTTCCAGGCTTGAAAACAACAAAAAAAACATTTAACACCAAAATCTGAGAAGGTTTGAGATATGTGAGCCAGCGAGCATAACAGGCATAGAGTGAACAGCACGTTAGCAGAGCAGCAGCTTCTGCTCTGTGTTGTCTACACAGGATGCGTTCATGTACAGTTTTGAGTGTAGGTCAGAAGCATTTTGCAGAGCGCTCAGAGACACATTACTCAATCAATAATAATGATCCAATAACATAATATAGAGTACAGCACAGTAAAAGAACTGCATTGTAATTTAAATTTTGATATTTTAATGTTGTTTAGGAAGTGGCCAGATGTTCACAGACGAGGCACTGTTACAACCTGCATGCAACTCAGAAGCCTATAATACATAACATGTGTCATCCAAACAAAACAACACATATATCACTCTAAACTAGTGGTGAAACAGAACAAGTCACTTTGACAGACACATGCAATTGAAACATAGACGCCAAGTTCACAGAAGGACTGAGGTCTGCATGGTGACAATGGAAGACAACAACTGGTTTTAAATGATCCATTCTTTGTATGGGAACTTCCTTATATATATGGTGTAGTTTACCAGAGGACACACAAAAACAAGGCCCTTTCTCAGAGCAACAAAAACTTCCTCCTGGGACTTAGTTTTTAACCCCCTAATGCCTACCATACACTAACAACTCTGAAAAAACTAAAGTCTGACACCATCTACATCCAAAGAAAATCTGGCATAATTGACATACCAGAAGATTTTCCTACCAAGACTTCAAAATAATATCCAACATGTTGGATTTCGTCAGAAGTCCAGACGGGGAAAACATTGACTAGTTTATGACCATATTGCACCAAACGATTGAAACGGGAGCGACACAACTTGCAGAACTCATGATTTCATTCCATATTGGAAATTTGTTGAACAGTGGAACCCTTAAAAGTTTGTTTGGTGTAAGACCTGTCGGCACTAGGGTAAAATAAGTATGCATCCAAAGAAAAGTGCAACCGAAAAAAGTTGAATTCATCGTTGCCCGATAGTCTTACCTCAGCGTCCTACATGTGATTCTGTGAGGTTGGTGAAAGCCTAGCGGCTCCCGTCAGCCTGAGCGTTTGTGGTGCTGTGTGTCTGAGCCACCTTCATTCCTCCTCAACACAGTGGCAGAAAAAAAACTGAGTCAGCCTGAGGCACGATCTCGCCCTGCCTCCAGTGGTTGTCTTCACTATTGTTTACAACGCGCTTTCAAGTCTGCCGAGCTGTGTGGTGTGTGTGTGTGTGTGGTGTGGGCGTGCGCGCGCGCGTGTGCGCGCATACGCTTGTGTGTGTTTGTGTGTGTGTGTTGGTATGTGCAGAGGCTGGTTGGGTGTGTATAAATAGCAAAGTGGGGAGGGACAGAGGCTTGCAGAGCAGCTGACTCAACACATTCTAGTTTGGGTGAGTGCTCATCACAAAAAGCGGTCTGGCTGCTGCTTTTCCAAACACCGCAGGACTCTGTCCAACAACACATACTATCACATAACCGTCAGGTCATCTAAGTCGTACAACTGTCAAAGAATGTAAGATTGTGTAAGATGTAATGAAAAACAACAAGTTAAATTGCCAACATTCTTCCTAGTTTGGATTAGGGACTGCTTTCATATGGGAATGTAGGTACATTTATTACAGTGAAAGAGTCGAATGCAATTACAGCTGGAATAATTAATAACTCAAAAACCGTTTGGGAATTGAAACCTGGTTCCAAATTAGAACCGATATCAAAATGCCAAGAACTAGGAAATGGCTGTTATTGAGAAAACAGGTCGCATCTAAAATCTCCTCCTTGTACTATATACTCAACATGTATACTATCCTCACATACTGTACTTTTGTGTAAATAACAGTAGTGTTTACTTTTGGACGCAATGAGTTGTAATTCAACATCACTTCCTGAGAGCCCCCTTGCCAATGGGAACGTTCAACCAGGTAACCCTTGCGGCATTGCCAGATAAAGCTTAACTTGCTGAATGGGTGAATAACTAGAACAACAGTTGTTTTTTTTAAATAGTTAAAGTAAATAGAGTTGTTTGACGTTACAGAGAGCCTTGGTTTCTCTCTGTTGTCTGTTATGAACGTTGTTGTTATACCACATTGCATTGTGGGATATTTATGCCGGGTACTGTAATACTTACAGAAAATAGTATGTAATTTGCATACTGTACATAGGTTTTGGTCAACAAAAAAATCTCACATACTATGTAGCTACTAAATAGTTTGGTGGTGTGAATTTTAGACAGCAGCTGAGTTCAGACCTTCCTGAACCCCCAAAATGTGTCTCAGGAGATGCTCATCTGCAAGATAAACTGGTACACAGCCCTCTAACCTAACACAAACCAAACAAGGTTGGGCCAAAACCCAAGGGTCCCATAAGCGTAACCAGTTACCACTGACAACTGTAATTCAGACCAATACATTTAATTTTACGTTGCAGAAGGGCTTCACCATTAATTCCTAAACTGTAAAATCTCCTTCGTGATGTACAAGTTAGAAGTCGCCACTGGAAGAACACAAAGACGTTTGCCGAAACATTTGGCAGGACACAAATATTCCTTGGCACGGGATTGTAAACTACCCTATGGCTAGACACATATCTGGACACATACACACTAGAAGCCTTTTTGCATTGACCACAACCCATCTTCCATACAAAGGTAGAGACAAAAGAATCTTAATCACGGAGACTTTTGGATGCTACACAGCCAGGCCTAAACAAGGACTAGATTTTACTGCTTCTTTGTTTTGGGCTCTGTAACCATTGCTATGGTTTCCATCACTAGTTGCTTTTAATTCAGCTTTGGTGAATATTGTTGGCAAATAAACACCCTCTACTGGTGATTTTAAATTGTACACCCTCTTTATGCCACACATCATGTCATATGTTAAAAATCCCCCATTTGTGGAATAAAGTTTGTTTTTAGGTCTAACAAGACTATCCCATCACAACAAGGCCTTTATTATTCAAAGAGAGATGCTTTGAGTTTTCATTCCATTTTAATCAACACTGGATCCAAAGTCTTTTGAAGGAGGAATGCTCCTTCCTAAACCCGAAGATGCACATGTTTTTGGTCCACACAAGCACTCATCTATACAGTTAAGAGGACTAGGATTTGTAAATATTGGAGGACAGATCCAACCAGAGGGTGGATGGATGGATTTCATTATCCGAAAAAGTAAAATTTGTTTCCAGAGATTGCAATATGCCTCCAGAGCAAAAATACATTTAAATACAACATAATGCATTGTACAGAACAAGATGATTATGATTATATGACATGACAGAGGGGAACCAGAAACTGGGGTCCTAAGCAAATGTAACAAACTTGTTCCTTTTTGGAAACAGACAGCATGGGGAGAAAACAGGTGTAGGCAGTAGTAGAGTATTATGGACTTTGTAAGCAGTAACAGAAGGTGGTGGGGGGGGGGAACAGAGTGCTAAAGTTTGTAAATGGCAGAGATCTTGTTGGCAGTGTTTGTCTCAGTGGTGTGTGAGTCCAACATGGGTGTATTGTCCAGTGTAAGTGCAGGCATTTGAAACGTCAAACTGCCAATCAACTGTCTCCCCATTGATGGAAAGGGATTGAAGGAAATGTGGTGTGTGTGTGTGTGATGATAGTCAGTTCCTTGTCTTATAACATTAATTGATAAGTAGAGTTATTCTCATTAAGAAATGCAAGTATGGCAGTGTGATCAGACTACTTAAAGCTGTAGTGCTTAACTTTTGATATTAATAAACATCCGTTACATTAAAGCCGTTGCCAATGGGTTGACAAAGCATTAAGACTATCAGCTTCAAACTCTCTCTGATTTCTCAGCATGGCTATGTTCAAAGAAGTTATTACTACTTAAATAGTATGTATAAATACAGTAAAGTTATATATATAGTGTATATATATTTTATATATATATATATAAATAAGTAAAAGTAAAACCTTGTTTGTGCAAGTTGACTTAGTGCAGCATTGTGATGGACAGCATATGAGTCTTGTCTAACACTCAGTGATAAAGTGTTAAAATTATGGACGGGACTAATATCCTCAGATCTAATCGGACAGGTCTCCTTTTTTAGTGAAATAATCTGGGTAGGATTTCCACTGGTCTGTTTAAAATGGGTGTGAAGGCCTAATCATGATATCTTGAGCGTGAGATTGACAGCCTGGTGCTTTGCCATCAGCAGAGGCATGCATGTGTGTGTGTCTGTGTGTGTGTGTGTGTGTGTGTGTGTGTGGTGTGTGTGTGTGTGTGTGTGTGTGTGTGTGTGTGTTTGGTGTGTGTGTGTGTGTGGGCGTGCGACTTGCGTGTGTGTGTTGAGGGTGGCAGAGAAAGGGAAGGGAAGGTGGAAGGTGGATTGTGCAGGTATGTTTGCAGATGTTCTTGGAATGCTGCTCTCACTTTTTTAATACGTTTCAATGCAAAATTGCAGTTACATTCAATCAATATATTATATTTGAAATGCTTTGAAATATTATATATTAAATATAAAACTAAATATATGCAAGAGGGGGTCGTGCTAATGAATAGTTTTCTTTTAAAGGACAGACTGTTCCGCTAAAATGAGACAGACAGCAAAACAAATCTACACACAAAACAAACACACACACGCACACACACACGCACACACCTGTATGATTGTGGTGTGAGATCAGCTGTTAGGAGCCAGTCCTCCAGTCTCGGGTATCCACACAGAGCTTCAGGTCCTCCCTTCTGGTACCCTCTGCTTCCACTGCAGCTGGTCACATGTAGTGGGTCAGCTTCACCTGTAGGGGAGGCACACACAACATAGACAGCTTCACAAACTGGTGTCATGGAACCAGCACTCACTAGCAGAAACACCCTTACATACATTACATGTCATTTAGCACTCACTGGATCGGTTCGCAGCCGAGTGTGAAGCGGCTGGGATGAGATCAGCCACTTAATCTGAGGCCATGGTTCTCAGCAGGAAACCGATGGAGTGCTCTCTCGGGTAGGGATGGAGTCCTTACCTCAAGTGAAGGAGTTTAAGTACCTTGGGTCTTGTTCGCGAGTGAGGGGACCATGGAGCGTGAGATTGGTCGGAGAATCGGAGCAGCTGGTGCGGATTACATTCTGTTATCGCACCGTGTGACGAAAAGAGAGCTGAGAGAAGGCAAAGCTCTCGATCTAGCGGGCAATTTTCGTTCCTACCCTCACCTATGGTCATGAAGGCTGGGTCATGACCGAAAGACGAGATCAAGGGTACAAGCGGCCGAAATGGGTTTCTCAGGAGGGTGGCTGGCGTCTCCCTAGAGATAGGGTGAGAAGCTCAGTCATCCGAGAGGAGCTCGGAGTAGAGCCGCTGCTCTTCGCGTTGAAAGGAGCCAGTTGAGGTGGTTCGGGCATCTGGTAAGGATGCCTCCTGGGCGCCCCTAGGGAGGTATTCCAGGCACGTCCAACGGGAGGAGACCTCGGGGAAGACCAGGACTGGTGGAGAGATTATATCTCCAACCTGGCCTGGGAACGCCTGGGATCCCCAGTCGGAGCTAGTTGATGTGGCTCGGGAAAGGAAGTTTGGGGTCCCTACTGGAGCTGCTGCCCGCGACCCGATACCGGATAAGCGGTCGAAGATGGATGGATGGGTCATTTAGCTGACGGTTTATCCAAAGCGTCTTCCGATTAAGTGCTTTACACCCAGAAGCAAACTCCAGACAACAGGTAGGAAGTGCAAGTATATTAGCTTTAGATGAACAAAACTACCAAGAGATTTTGTTGTTGTTTTTTCCTCCTCAGTTGGGAGCCAGGACAGCAAACAGTAGGGATTGTTGAGTGATTAGTTCTGCCTCGCTGTGAGGGGGCAGCAAGCAGGTTGGCTGATGCAGAGAGGAGTGGGCAGTAGGGATGAGCGGTACAGCATTATCTGTATGTATCTGTATTGTTACCACATGAATTATCTATACGTATCTGTACTCGGACTGGGCGGGGCCTAACCCGGAAGTGGGCAGATTTAACCGGAAGTGGGTCGGGTTGTCTTGAAATGGGCGGGGCTTTAACCGGTATGTTTTTAGCATGCAATTGATATGGGTTGATCAGAAACTGTTATATTTATTGCTGATTAGAAAACTATTTACATGACAGCATCAGCTTCAGATCAATGGTGTTGTCATGGTAACAAACAACATAATAACTTTTGCAACATAAATACAACAATGCGGTTGCAATTATTAAGTAAAATGTAATGAACAAGAGTTTTCATACTCAATATAAATTTCTTTTTTAACTTTAATTTCCATGATCAGTGTGATAACCTTTTTTTTGGTTCTTTTTATTTTCACACCAAGTAGTGTGAGTGTGTGTTCTGTGTGTCTGTGAGTAAGTAAGAGTACAGAAGAGAGAGAGGAGGAGAAACAAAGAGAGAGAGAGAGAGGGGGGGGGGGTTGGAATGTGTTTGTGTGGGTATCTTAATTTGTAATTATTTATTTATACCACAACTACCTTTTATTTTTTTACAAAACACAGCAAGAAAGTTTCAGACACTCAAAAAACTGGTGAGCCAGCAGGCAGTTTAAAAAAAAAACATGTCTGAACCAACCCCAGTTACCAGAAGTCTCCTGGTTACTAGGTACTAGTTCAAACCGAAGTATAAACAAACCTGAAGCTGAAGAAACCCTAATATTAACGGAAAGAGCCCGCAGACCTGAAGGGGAGAGAGCTGTTCACTTCTCCGTGTTCTCTGTGCGAGTGAGCGGACGGCCACACGCATCAGAAGGAATCTGGGTGGTGTAGGGAGGGGCGCTGGCACTAGCCTATCACAGAAAAGTGTAGGGGGGCGCTGTGACTAGCACGTGACTAGCCTATCACAGAACGCAGACACTGTCAGTGAGGAGTTTTATCCAATCCGAGTACAGATATTGACTCGCATTACTCGTATCATTAC
>NC_045741.1:27430132-27430404 GCF_008692095.1 Etheostoma spectabile
CGGATTGGATAAAACTCCTCACTGACAGTGTCTGCGTTCTGTGATAGGCTAGTCACAGTGCTAGTCACAGCGCCCTCCCCTACACTTTTCTGTGATAGGCTAGTGCCAGCGCCCCTCCCTACACACCCAGATTCCTTCTGATGCTGTGTGCCGGTCCGCTCACTCGCACAGAGAACACGGAGAAGTGAACAGCTCTCTCCCCTTCAGGTCTGCGGGGCTTTTCCGTTAATATTTAGGGTTTCTTCAGCTTCAGGTTTGTTTTATACTTCGGT
>NC_045741.1:27430414-27430493 GCF_008692095.1 Etheostoma spectabile
ACCTAGTAACCAGGAGACTTCTGGTAACGTGGGGTTTGTTCAGACATGTTTTTTTTTTAAACTGCCTGCTGGCTCTAAC
>NC_045741.1:27430503-27430580 GCF_008692095.1 Etheostoma spectabile
AGTGTCTGAAACTTTCTTGCTGTGTTTTGTAAAAAAAATAAAAGGTAGTTGTGGTATAAATAAATAATATTACAAAT
>NC_045741.1:27430590-27430660 GCF_008692095.1 Etheostoma spectabile
ACACAAACACATTCCAACCCCCCCGCCCCTCTCTCTCTCTCTCTTTGTTTCTCTCTCGCTCTCTCTCTCT
>NC_045741.1:27430670-27447806 GCF_008692095.1 Etheostoma spectabile
CTTACTCACAGACACACAGACACACACACTCACACATACTTGGTGTGAAAATAAAAAAGAACCAAAAAAAAAAGGTTATCACACTGATCATGGAAAAATTAAAAGTTAAAAAAAGAAAGTTATATTGAGTATGAAAACTCTTGTTCATTACATTTTACTTAATAATTGCAACCGCATTGTTGTATTTATTGTTGCAAAAGTTATATAGTTTGTTTGTTACCATGACAACACCATTGATCTGAAGCTTGATGCTGTCATGTAAATAGTTTTCTAATCAGCAATAAATATAACAGTTTCTGATCAACCCATATCAATTGCATGCTTAAAATAACATACCGGTTAAAGCCCCGCCCATTTCAAGACAACCCGACCCACTTCCGGGTTAAATCTGCCCACTTCCGGGTTAGGCCCCGCCCAGTCCGAGTACAGATACGGATACAGATAATTCATGTGTTAAACAGATACAGATACAGATACAGATAATGCTGTACTCGCTCATCCCTACTGCCCACTCCTCTCTGCATCAGCCAACCTGCTTGCTGCCCCCTCACAGCGAGGCAGAACTAATCACTCAACGGAATCCCTACTGTTTGCTGTCCTGGCTCCCAACTGAGGAGGAAAAAAACAAACAACAAAAATGTCTCTTTGTAGTTTTGTTCATCTAAAGCTAATATACTTGCACTTACTACCTGTTGTCTGGAGTTTGCTTCTGGGTTGAAAGCACTTAATCGGAAGACGCTTTGGATAAAAACGTCAGCTAAATGACCCATCCATCCATCTTCGACCGCTTATCCGGTATCGGGTCGCGGGGGCAGCAGCTCCAGTAGGGGACCCCAAACTTCCCTTCCCGAGCCACATCAACTACCTCCGACTGGGGGATCCCGAGCGTTCCCAGGCCAGGTTGGAGATATAATCTCTCCACCTAGTCCTGGGTCTTCCCCGGGTCTCCTCCCAGTTGGACGTGCCTGATACCTCCCTAGGGAGGCGCCCAGGAGGCATCCTTACCAGATGCCCGAACCACCTCAACTGGCTCCTTTCAACGCGAAGGAGCAGCGGCTCTACTCCGAGCTCCTTCTCGGATGACGAGCTTCTCACCCTATCTCTAAGGGAGACGCCAGCCACCCTCCTAGGAAACCCATTTCGGCCGCTTGACCCTTGATCTCGTTCTTTCGTTCATGACCCAGCCTTCATGACCATAGGTGAGGGTAGGAACGAAAATTGCCCGCTAGATCGAGAGCTTTGCCTTCTGGCTCAGCTCTCTTTTCGTCACAACGGTGCGATAAACAAAATGTAATACCGCACCAGCTGCTCCGATTCTCCGACCATCTCACACGCTCCATGGTCCCCTCACTCGCGAACAAGACCCCAAGGTACTTAAACTCCTTCACTTGAGGTAAGGACTCCATCCCTACCCGAGAGAGCACTCCATCGGTTTCCTGCTGAGACCATGGCCTCAGATTTTAGAGGTGCTGATCCTCATCCCAGCCGCTTCACACTCGGCTGCGAACCGATCCAGTGAGTGCTAAATGACATGTAATGTAATGTAATGGTGTTTCTGCTAGTGAAGTGCTGGTTCCATGACACCAGTTTGTGAAGCTGTCTATGTTGTGTTGGCCTCCCCTACAGGTGAAGCTGACCCACTACATGTGGACCCAGCTGCAGTGGAAGCAGAGGGTACCAGAGAGGGAGAGACCTGAAGCTCTGTGTGGATACCCGAGACTGGAGGACTGGCTCCTAACAGCTGATCTCACACCACAATTCATACAGGTGTGTGCGTGTGTGTGTGCGTGTGTGTGTGTGTGTGTGTGTGTGTAGATTTGTTTTGCTTGTCTGCATTTTAGCGGAACAGTCTGTCCTTTATAAAGAAAACATATTCATTAGCATCGACCCCCTCTTGCATATATTTAGTTTTATATTTAATATATAATATTTCAAAGCATTTCAAATATGAATATATTTGATTGAAATGTAACTGCAATTTTGCATTGAAACGTATTTAAAAAAGTGAGAAAGCAGCATTCCAAGAACATCTGCAAACATTACCTGCACTAATCCACCTTCCACCTTCAACCTGCCTTGCCTCTCACTCTGCCACCCTCCCAACAAGCAGCCCAGCAACACAACACACAACACACACACACACACACACACACACAACACACACACACACACACACACACACACACACACACACACACACACACACACACACACAGACACAAACACACATGCATGCCTCACTGCTGATGGCAAAGCAACCAGGCTGTCAATCTCACGCTCAAGATATCATGATTAGAGGCCTTCACACCATTTAAACAGACCAGTGGAAATCCTACCCAGATTATTCACTAAAAAGAGGAACTGATCCGTTAGATCTGGGATAATTAGTCCCAGTCCATAATTTTTAACACTTTATCACTGAGTGTTAGACAAGACTCATATGCTGTACATCACAATGCTGCACTAAGTGCAACTTGCACAAACAAAGGTTTTACTTTTACTTATTTATATATATATATATATAAATATATATATACACAGTATATATATAACTTTACTTGTATTTATACATACTATTTAAGTAGTTAGAACTTCTTTTGAACATAGCCATGCTGAGAAATCCAGAGAGAGTTGTGAAGCTGATAGTCTTAATTAGCTTTGTAGCAACCCATTTGGCAACGGCTTTAATGTAACGGATGTTTATTAATATCAAAAAGTTAAGCACTACAGCTTTAAGTAGTCTGATCACACTGCCATACTTGCATTTCTTAATGAGAATAACTCTACTTATCAATTAATGTTAATAAGACAAAGGAACTGACTATCATCACACACACACACACCACATTTCCTTCAATCCCATTTCCATCAATGGGGAGACAGTTGATTGGCAGGTTGACAGTTTCAAATGCCTTGCACTTACACTGGACAATACACCCAGTTTGGACTCACACACCACTGAGACAAACACTGCCAACAAAGATTCTCTGCCATTTACAAACTTTAGGCACTCTGTTGCCCCCCCCCCACCACCTTCTGTTACTGCTTTACAAAAGTCCATAATACTCTACTGCCTACTCACTGTTTTCTCCCCATGCTGTCTGTTTCCAAAAAGGAACAAGTTGTTACATATTGCTTAGGACCCCAGTTTCTGGTTTTCTCCCCTCTGTCATAGTCATAATAATCATAATCATCTGTTTTCTGTACAAATGCATTTATGTTGTATTTAAATGTATTTTTGCTCTGGAGGCATATAAGGTGCAATCTCTGGAAACAAATTTTACTTTTTCGGATAATGAAATCCATCCATCCACCCTCTGGTTGGATCTGTCCTCCAGATATTTACAAATCCTAGTCACTTTAACTGTATAGATGAGTGCTTGTGTGGACCAAAAACATGTGCATCTTCAAAGGTTTAGGAAGGAGCAATTCCTCCTTCTAAAAGACTTTGGATACATGTTGATTAGAAATGGAATGAAAACTCAAAGCATCTCTCTTTGAATAATTAAAAGGCCTTTGTTGTGATGGGATAGTCTTGTTAGACCTAAAAACAAACTTTATTCCACAAATGGGGGATTTTTAACATATGACATGATGTGTGGCATAAAGAGGGTGTACATATTTAAAATCACCAGTAGAGGGTGTTTATTTGCCAACAATATTCACCAAAGCTGAATTAAAGAGCAACATAGTGAATGGAAACCATAGCAATGGTTACAGAGCCCAAAAACAAAAGAAGCAGTAAAATCTAGGTCCTTGTTTAGGCCTGGCTGTGTAGCATCCAAAAGTCTTCCTGTTGATTAAGATTCTTTTGTCTCTACCTATTGTATGGAAGATGGGTTGTGGTCAATGCAAAAAGGCTTCTAGTGTGTATGGTGTCCAGATAGTGTCTAGCCATAGGGTAGTTTACAATCCCTGTGCCAATGGAATATTTGTGTCCTGCCAGAATGTTCTGCAAACGTCTTTGTGTTCTTCCAGTGGCGACATTCTAACCTGTACATCACGAAGGAGATTTTACAGTTTAGGAAATTAATGGTGAAGCCCTTCTGCAACGTAAAATATATAAATGTATTGGTCTGAATTACAGTTGTGCAGTGGTAACGATGGTTACGCTTATGGGACCCTTGGGTTTTGGCCCAACCTTGTTTGGTTTGTGTTAGGTTGAAGATGGCTGTGTACCAGTTTATCTTGCAGAGTAGAGCATCTCCTGAGACACATTTTTGGGGGTTCAGGGAAGGTCTGACTCAGGCTGCGTCTAAAATTCCACACCAACAAACTATTTAGTAGCTACAATAGTATGTGAGATTTTTTTGTTGACCAAAACCTATAGTACAGTATGCAAATTACATACTATTTTCTGTAAAGTATTACAGTACGCCGGCATAAATATCCCACAATGCAATGTGGTAGTAACAACAACGTTCATAACAGACAAACAGAGAGAAACCAAGGCTCTCTGTAACGTCAAACAAACTCTGATTTACATTTATACATATTTAAAAAAAACAACTGTTGGTCTAGTTATTCACCTCATTCAGCAAGTTAAGCGTTATCTGGCAATGCCGCAAGGGTTACCATGGTTGAACGTTCCCAATGGCAAGGGGGCTCTCAGGAAGTGATGTTGAAAATTACAACTCAGTGCGTCCAAAAGATAAACACTACTGTTTATTTACACAAAAGTACAGTATGTGGAATGATAGTATACATGTTGAGTATATAGTACAAAGGAGGAGATTTTAGATGCGACCTGTTTCTCAATAACAGCCCATTTCCTAGTTCTTGGCATTTTGATATCGGTTCTAATTTGGAACCAGGTTTCAATTCCCAAAACGGTTTTTGAGTTATTAAGTTATTTCCAGCTTGTAATATGCATTCTGACATCTTTCACTGTAATAAATGTACCTACATTTCCCATATGAAAGCAGTCCCTAATCCAAACTAGGATAGAATGTTTGCAATTTAACTTGTTGTTTTTCATCTTACATTCTTACACAATCTTACATTCTTTGACAGTTGTACGACTTAGATGACCTGACTGTTATGTTGACAGTAGTGTTGGTTGGACAGAGTCCTGCGGTGTTTGGAAAAGCAGCAGCCAGACCGCTTTTTGTGATGAGCACTCACCCAAACTAGAATGTGTTGAGTCAGCTGCTCTGCAAGCCTCTGTCCCTCCCCACTTTGCTATTTATACACACCCAAACCAGCCTCTGCACATACCAACACACACACACAAACACACACAAGCGTATGCGCGCACACGCGCGCGCGCACGCACACACACACACACACACACACACACACAGCTCGGCAGACTTGAAAGCGCGTTGTAAACAATAGTGAAGACAAACACTGGAGGCAGGGGCAGAGTCGTGCCTCAGGCTGACTCAGTTTTTTTTCTGCCACTGTGTTGAGGAGGAAATGACAGGTGGGCTCAGACACACAGCAGCACACAGACGCTCAGGCTGACGGGAGCCGCTAGGCTTTCACCAACCTCACAGAATCACATGTAGGACGCTGAGGTAAGACTATCGGGCAACGATGAATTCAACTTTTTTCGGTTGCACTTTTCTTTGGATGCATACTTATTTTACCCTAGTGCCGACAGGTCTTACACCAAACAAACTTTTAAGGGATTCCACTGTTGCAGACAAATTTCCAATATGGGAATGAAATCATGAGTGTTCTGCCAGAGTTGTGTCGCTCCCGTTTCAATCGTTTGGTGCAATATGGTCATAAACTAGTCAATGTTTTCCCCGTCTGGACGTTCTGACGAAATCCAACATGTTGGATATTAGTTTGAAGTCTTGGTAGGAAAATCTTCTGGTATGTGACATTATGCCAGATTTTCTTTGGATGTGAGATGGTGTCAGACTTTAGTTTTTTCAGAGTTGTGTAGTGTATGGTAGGCATTAGGGGGTTAAAAACTAAGTCCCAAGGAGGGAAGTTTATTGTTGCTCTGAGAAAAGGGCCTTGTTTTTGTGTGGTCCTCTGGTAAATACACCATATACTAGTAAGGAAGTTCCCATACAAAGAGATGGATCATTTAAAACCAGTTGTTGTCTTCCATTGTCACCATGCAGACCTCAGTCCTTCTGTGAACTTGGCGTCTATGTTCTAATTGCATGTGTCTGTCAAAGTGACATTGTTCTGTTTCACCACTAGTTTAGAGTGATATATGTGTTGTTTTGTTTGGATGACACATGCTTTATGTATTATAGGCTTCTGAGTTGCATGCAGGTTGTTACAGTGCCTCAGTCTGTGAAACATCTGGCCACTTCCTAAACAACATTAAAATATCAAAATTTAAATTACAAATGCAGTTCTTGTTACTGTGCTGTACTCTATATTATGTTATTGGATCATTATTATTGATTGAGTAATGTGTCTCTGAGCGCTGCCAAAATGCTTCTGACCTACACTCAAAACTGTACATGAACGCATCCTGTGTAGACACACACAGAGCAATGAAGCTGCTGCTCTGCTAACGTGCTGTTCACGCTATGCCTGTTATGCTCGCTGGCTCACATATTCCAAACCTTCTCAGATTTTTTGTGTGAAATGTTTTTTTTGTTTGTTTCAAGCACTGGAACACATTTTTATCCGTAGTCATAGTGGCAACTCTCAGACAGCTTGAGAGGATATTTAACTGTTTACGGTTGGCGCTGCAATTTCAGACAGGAGAACCAATCAAAAGCATCAAACCAAGCCTGGGTTGCACACACATACAGAGGCTCAGTCCTCGACACAGTGTTCGCGGGTTTGGTTCCGACTTATGGCCCTTTGCTGCACGTCGTTCCCCCTCTCTCTCCTCTTTCGTGTCTTAGCTGTCCTATCTAATAAAGTCCTAAAATGCCCCCAAAAATTATAAAAGGACAAAAAAATAAAAAAGAACAGCACCACAGTTTACTAAACAGCTGTGGCTGGAAATGGCAAAAGAGCTTGTGCACATGAAAAACATGCAAAGCAACAAAATGAATGTTATTCTACATACAGTATAGCCTAGCTTTTTACATTGTGCATATTTCCTATAAAACACTCACTGGCACAGAACAAGCAAAAACCCAGAAGCAGAACTTTTAAATAACCCTAAGTGTTTATTTACTCCATTATTACCGGCAGAGACGAGACCAGAAGGCAAACTTAACCAACAGGGACCAGGCAGGGAATCAGAGGTTCAGTCAGGCAGGATCAGGGATCAGGTTTGAATGCTGGAGAGTTAGCGGAATGCTGAAACACAGTCTGGCAACTGAGTAATGAAAGTTGGCTGCTATAGACTACTGAAGAAATCAGGGAAATGGAAGTAGGTAAGCTAGGAACAGGTGGTAGCAAGTAGTGGAGCTAGTGGGAAAGAGGCTGGGTCTGAAATGGAAAGAAAACCAAGCCGAATGGTGGCGGATCAGGGAGGATTCCTGACAACGCCTCCTGTGTAGACACATAGATACTTTCCATCGCTCAACCTAAAGCAGCTCCCTCTCTAATAAAGCGGATTTTACTTTTCCAACACTAACACTTACTAAGTTATGTGCAATGCTGGGAAGGTTACTTTGGAAATGTCTTGAGTTAGGGTTAGGGGCTTACAAGTAAGGGTTAGGGTTAGAGTTAGTGATTACAAGTTACCCTATTTAAAATGTAATAGTACTGTTACTATTTCAATTAACATATTAAAGCAATGTAACATATTGCATGTAATTACTTTTAGATTACTTTTTTAAATTTCTAATGAATGTTTCTAATGTTCTCAGATTTTTATATGAAATGTTTTTTTAATTCTTCCAACACTGGAATGCATTTTTATCCATTGTGGAAACTCTCAGGCAGAGAGATATAACACAATAAAGGAAAGGGAAAAGCCAAAAAGAATAATATGAGCATTTTATGCAAAAATACTAATACCACACGGTAAAAGTACTCTTTTATAAGTAAAAGTCCTGCATTGAAAAAGTCTGTGAAGTAAAAGTACTCAATGCAGAAAAATCCTCACATTTTAGAAAGTGTAAAGGATCCAAACAGTGTGTTTAATGGTCCAGTCATCTCAGCTGGACTTGTAGGCAGTTATATTATTGTCTTGTTTCATTTATAATAAAACAAAAGATTTGATAAACTACTTGTGTTTTGTGTGCACAAATCGTAATGTGAAGAGTAACTAGTAGCTAAAGCTGTAGTAGAATTAGAAAGTTGCATGAAAAGAAAAGACTCAAGTAAAGTGCAAGTACCTCAACATTTGGACTTTCAACCACTGACTCAGAACAACAGTATAGTTGATGTGTCAGTGGTCTCAGTTTCCCTGGTCCAGGTCAGAGCCAGGACAGTGTGTCCTGGTCCCCAGTAGCCCTCGCTGTCCTGACCAGCAACAGCAGTCATTGTGTGAACCGTGGCTCACTTCACACTGTGAGTCACTCTGCAGGAATGTTTGGTCACTGAGCAAAATAAGTTTATAATAGGTGTCAGCGGTCGCTGTCTGTTTCTGTTGACCACGTCTGCTTAGGCTTAATTTGTCAGCATCTATAAATGTGTGTAACTAAGCATCAGTTTATACCAATCAAATGCATTATACATGCATGCATAGGCGTAATTTACAGAGGGGATGGGTAATGGGTGATGAAGTCATTAAAACCTGTCAGTGCAACCCACCTCAAAAACCTATCACAATTTCCTTTACATAAATAAAGACATTTGCACCATAAATTGTTGCAGAATGCAAAAAATGAATTTCAATTTTGCTCAAAAGTGGAGATCTCAACCTCCCAAATGTTGAACCCAAACTTATGCCCTTGTGTACATATTGTGTTTGTACTGCTCATGGTGCGACCTAATATTTATGACCTCCCGGGGATTTTTTTTTTTTTAACTCCATGAGCTTTCCTCTAGCACCACCATAAAACCAAAAATGTAATTTCTACACAAGAAAGAGCTGAATGTAATGTTCTAATCCGTAGACTGTACAAAGGTGAAGCCAAAATATTCAGATACAAGTACAGCCATCATGTAATTTTGAAGCTAGAGTCTACGCAGCGGTGATTGGGCGGTGGGGCCGCGGAATCAAAGTCACCATACACCTGCCTGACCAATTGAGAGTCAATCACAGCTGTCAATCATGGTGCTTTGCTCTGTTTTCATAGCACCAAATAACTACAAAAAACCCACATTTATGAGATAAATGAACACTTGAACAAACATCCAATGACAGAACTTATCTTTTGGAAAAAAATGTATTTAGATTTTTCAGGTTATGTCCCATCCGCTATCATGGAGGGGGCCTGGTTTATGACCTATACTGCAGCCATCCACTAGGGGGCGAGCCAGATGTTTTGGCTTCACTTACCCAGTCTATACATTAGGGGTGGAATGGTTCATGTATTCCTATTGAACCAAAACGGTACGGGCGTTACGGTTTGGTACATGAATTTACACTGAGAATACGCAGTATAAAAATAAATAAAACTTGCGCGCAAATTACCTAACATAATGCAGAACTAACTGTTAGATACACAGGTTCTTCAGGAACACCTACTTTGTAGCCCCGCCTTAGCTCTGAGGCTTTTCGCGCCGTATGTAGCCGAGCTCCGCCCATGTATGCAGTTTTAGTGAGTCAGAGATTGCAGCACTAACTGTTGCCATCCTAATGACTTTGTCGCTAGATTTAGCGACTTTTCAGACCCCCCTTAGCAGTTTTTCATTTGAAGCAACTAGTGACATATCTGGCAACTTTCTGTAGAAAAGATGCAGGTATTGTCCAGCGAGCATGCAAGGTATTTCTCTCTTGTGGACGCCAAAACAGTCTTCTGAAAGACACCGCAATGCTGACCTGGCCCTGGGCAATATATACTATATATTACTATATTAGCATTAGCATTAATTTAGTTTATCTTTGCAGATAACAGAGATGCTGTTTTTTCACTTTTATAGCTGATTGTCTTCTTTTGTTTACTAGTTCCAGATGGAGTCTGGAGATGATGATCTTACACACTTCAGGCTGTTGCAGCTAGCTCACTGGAGAGACTTTATGACACTAGGTGGTCCAGCCTGAGACATAAACAATAAAAAAAATTTTTTTTGCTTTTCCCTCTGTTGTACGGAATTTGTACCAAACCGTGATGTCTGAACCGATGAATGAACCAAACCGTGACTTCTGTGAACCATTCCACCCATACTATGCTATAAACCCTACAGACCCCTGGTCTGATCTCATTCGATTTTTCAGCTTATTCATGCCAAGTTTCAATGCTCCTTTTAATCTTTACTCATCCAGTTATGTTTCACTTAAAGCAGTTTCAGGAATGCCTTGCAAAGACACAGAACAGCTTAGACCTGGGTAATATAGAGAAAAAAAATTACATTTTTGAACAAATACATGGATGTCTATAGTGCAGCAATAATGTAGGGTTGATTATTGGTGCTTTTACTAAATATTAACACAATGAGTATCGTCATAAATAATCATCACTAATGTGGATACACTGACTAAATGGGTGGAGGCAACCATTAGAAGCGCTAGAACAGTCTGCAAATTCAGAAAAAGACACCACTTTACTGTTATGCAGCCTGTAAAACACTTTTGTCATATCACTATATTAAGATATCCAAAATTTAAGATGATATATAGCCTCATATATCCAATTCAGTTTTCAATTTTATTTATAGTATGAAATCATAACAAAAGTTATAACAATCATAACAAGAGGGGGGTTGGGACCACATGGATGCATGGTGGTAGCAAATGACGGGCTAGGGCTGTTCTTTCACTTTTCCCAATCTGATTCATGCTCCATCTAACTGGTGACCTTCCAAAGCAGCAAATGTTCAGATTTGAGAAGGTGGAAGCAGCAAGTGTTTGCCTTTTTTGCTTACAAAATGACTAAACAATTATTTGATTATCAAAATAGTTTGTTGATATCAAACTGGTTTGGAAATGTTTTTACATAGGCATGAGTGGGGGATATAGTCTTCTTCATCAGTTCTTACTAATTTAAAGTCACTGTGTTTCAGTCACAGTTGTTTGTAGCATCAAGTTTCTGTTTACTACCTTTCCTCTACAATATGAATACTTAATTATCAAAACAGTCAGTTTGTTGTTTGTATATTTTTTCATATCAGTATGCAGATGTCCCTGGTTTCTGTCATGTGTAAGTGTAGAAGAGCGGAGCAGTTCCCACAACAACATGGGTGTGACAGTAAAATGCATGACGAGGCAGAGATAAAGAGAGCTGGAGGCTCATCTGCATGATAGCATGATAAGACTCAGGTACTGCACAGTGTGTTCTACCCTTTATTTGAATACATGCCATGCATTTATTTAGATAAAGGCTGTGATCACAGTCTTAGCTAAAACAAGCTGAAACAATTATTTGATCAACCAAAAAATAATCAACAACAGGGTTTCACCCAGAAAAGTTGTTAGGTCTGGTGGCAATTATCTTTTTTGATGAGGGCCTGGCTCGGACCAGTCACAGACTGATCGAATGTAGAGCCCAGTAGTTTCTGTCATAGACAAATTAACAGAATTGCGAAATTGAGAATTTAATAAAGCTACAAGATGGATTCCATAGGGCCCTAGATTAAGTCAGTGCTAAAAGCTAACTGGATATTTGAAAAAATATGACTAGGTCTAACCGAGCCGCGCAATATGACTGTAGTTTAAAAAAAACGTCAAGTACGTAGGCCTCGTGGGGGGCATTTAAGCATGGTAGGCCACTTGGCTTGGAGCACATCGAGGGAAACCTTGAGCAACTATTTTGATAATCGAATCATTGTTTTAATCGTTTTTCAAGCAAAAATGTCAAAAGTTCTCTATTCTTTAGCTTAATGGGAATTTCTGCTGTTTGTGGCATTTTAGGCCTTTATTTGAAAGAACAGCTTGGACTCGAAAGGGGAGAGAGAAGGGGAATGACATGCAGCAAAGAGCCACAGGTCAGAATTGCACCTGCAGCTGTAGCAGTGAGGACGGAGCCTCTGTACATGGGGCATTAGATCTACCAAGTGAGCCACCCAGGCACCTCGTGCTGTTCTTTCTTTAATAGTAAAATTAAAATATTTATATATTTTACTGTTGGTCGTACATCATACATACAAATCAACATACTTGATTCAACCTACAGATTAACCAAGTATAAAAAAATAATTGTTAATAATCGTTACTCACAGCCCAAATGGAGAAGTCACTAGTGTCAAATCTGCAAACCTAACTCAAAATTATTTTCACTCATTAAAAGAAACTTCTAACCCGGAGTTCCTCATCAGGGCCTCCTGGCCTTCTGTCTGATGCTTCTTCTTTTTTTGCGATCAATTTTTTAATTTTTTTTATTCAAGCAAAAGTGCAAAGCATTGGTCCAGATAACAATAAACAGAAAACTACACTACACATACTGAAGAAGGCACAGTGCCCCTCCTACACAATCCCTCCTACACAACAAAAACAAGAAATGGGTCTCGCTGTTGTGTTTTTGTTGTGTCTCCCTGTGTCTGCAGCTTACAAACAAGAAAAACACAAAAAAACAAGAGGCATTGACTGGGAGACCGGCATAATACAAAAGGGACCAAACACACACACAGACAGAAGCAAGAAGGCTATAGCACAAGTCTACAGCATGGATTTCAATGCTGAGCCAAGTCTTCAAAGTCTTTCCAGGCACTCCATTTATGCAAACCCTGCAAAGCCTTATATATATGACATCCAAAAAGAAAGGGTCCATGTACGAATAGACAAGTCATGAGGTGGTTTCCAACGGGTTACAATCATTCTCTTGGCCGCTGTAAGTCCAGCAAAAACATCACAGTGCAGAGTTTTAGTGAGGTGAAGGGCTGACAGATCATTCAGAATCAAAACATTGACAGTAACAGGTACAGTATCATTAATCAGGGCAGATATTTTGGATGCAATAAGGTTCCAGAACTGACCAACAGGAGAGCACTCCCAGATCATGTGAAAATACAGTATGTACCTTTAGCTTTTAGTGGGCGGAAAGTGCATAAAGGGCTGTCAATTATTATCATGTGATGCATTTTCACAGGGGTGAGATGAAATTGAATAGTGAATGAAATTGTAGTGAATCTGCTGATGGTCTGGATTGCGAGATACTTCTGGAATGTTAGACCATACATCATGCCAGTCAAGATCGATACTCAGGCCTGGGCAATCGCGTGCCCAGATCCTCTCAATAAGAAGGGCAGAGAGGCCAGATAACACCAAGAACTGATGAAACCTAGATACCATACCAAAGGTTTTTGGCTGCATAGTAAATAACTTCCGGATAGGATGGATGGGAAGAGACCTCTGCCAGGGGACACTCTATGCCTAGAGTGCTGATCTCAATTGAAGCTAAAAAAAGAGGAACGTGGTAGATTGAATGTGTTTTGTAAGTCAGAAAAGGGTAACAAGCCAACTTCGCTAAAAATGTCTTCTAGACGATGATCCCCCTATGTTACCACTTTGAAGCTGTTAAAGGCATCCCTCCAATCAAGAGAGCTGTATTTTTGAATAATGGAGAAAATGTGTGCCAGTTACAAGCTATATGGCACTATGTTTCATCTAATTTCCAAGTTTTGATAAGATGAGAGATAATGGAGCCAAAGCATAGCTGGCACTGTTTGTTAGAGATATTGGCAAAAAGAACGTCATGGAGTGACCAAGGCTGTGTTGTAGCATTAAGGTATGCCAGCAAACAGACATATCTGGGTTAAACCAGGTAAGGAGGGTTCTTAACACGAAGGACCAAGAATAATGTTTAAAGTTGGCAACTGAAAGGCCACCATCCTCTTTCCCCCTCTGTAGAGTAGACATCTTGAGTCACGGCTGTTTTCCTTTACAGATAAATTTCAGTACTGCTGATTGTAATTTATGCCATTAACTAGAAGGAGGGGAAGAGAGGTAGCATAGAGCTCACAAAATGAATCCTGGGTGAAACATTAATTTTAACCACGGAGATACAGGCTTAAATAGACATGGGGAGACCGATCCATTTCTCTATATCTTTCAAAACGTTCAGAGTAACAAAATAGTTATGTTTAACAATCTGGTTTAAGCAGGGGAAGACCTCATTGGCTAAATATTTAAACTGCTTAACAATGGGGATATTAGCAAGGATGATTGAATTGCGAGCAGGATCATTTAAATGAAGCAGTGCAGACTTTGACCAGTTCATTTTAACGCCTGATAAGCATTCATACTCCTTGCAAAATGATAGAAGGTAAGGGGTTTTCTAAAACAAAAACAACAACATTGTCGCAAATAGTGAGAGGTGATGCTGTGTATTACAAATGCATATTGGTGACACCATAATCCACTGGCGAATGGCTTGAGCCTGAGGCTCTAGAGTGAGGACAAATAGTGCAGGACATAAGGGGCAGCCTTAGCGGGAGGATCTAGAAACTGGAAACAAATTCAGTACTGCCAGTCTTAGTTCCTCTAAAGCAGTGATTCTTAACCTGGGTTCGATCGAACCCCAGGGGTTCGGTGAGTCAGTCCCAGGGGTTCGGCGGAGGTCAAGACACACACCCGACTCATATGATTCGTGATGACACGCCCCGCTTGGCCATCATCAGAAGGGTTCGGTGAACGCGCATATGAAACTGGTGGGGGTCAGTACCTCCAACAAGGTTAAGAACCACTGCTCTAAAGTGATTAATTTGTGTAAGTTAGCTGATTCCTCTGCTGATAGTTGAGGCAAGTCGAGCTGATTCAACCAGCTGTCACAGTGGATTTTATTCAAAGTAACTTCTGATTTATACAAATTGGAATAAAATTTCTTAAAAGATTTATTTATTTCAACAGGGCCCTGATATTACCATTTGAGGATTAAATAGCGCTAATATCTGCGAAATGGTCACTGGATCTTAATCTAATGTCAAGTAGATGACTAGGTCTCGGTCCCTGAAAGTAATAGTTCCTGTCTCGTTATATGAATTAGAAATTCAGATTTCTGTTTCAGTGATCATCTAGTGATCATTCTAAAGCTATTTGGTCTGTAAAATTTGCTTACTAACCCTAACCCTAAAACCCTAAAAAACTTCTCGTCAACAAAAAAAGGAAACAGAAAGCACAAAATAGCAAGCAGGTTGGAAAGGGGACTCTAACCTAGTTGTGGCCTAATTAACTATCTGGAGCGTAGGCTATATTACAGGACAGATATGTCATTCAAAAACACAGTTTCTGTAATCATATTAGAGTTTGAACCATATAACACAACTATTTGGTAAAATTGGGCCAGGAGGTATACCTTAAGCCACCATCTCTGTCAAGCCGTGTTTTGAGGCAGTGGGAGAGTCGCTTACAGGAAACAGGAAACATCACTGCGTCTATTGCTGGCACAAGAAAGTTTTAAAACACCAAACCCATGCAGTGAACTGCCCTGGAGTTAGTGGACGTTATGCTGGGGAACATAATCGTGGGTTAGCCCAGTGCTTTTTGATGTTAACTTTTGATCAAAACAATTATCCTTAAAATTACTTTAGGAATGTGTTGAATGATGTTGTAACCTCATAACGTTGACGTTCCCTGCCGAGCATTAGCATGAGCTAACGCTAACGTTACTTGTCAACGTAGCACTATAAGCTGGATCTATCAATATTGAAATGTATCAATAAATAGGATCTCTGCTGTATTACTGTGTTGTAAGTGGCATGTAATCAATGACAAAATAATACAGTGTGGCAGAAAACCAGCTGTATCATGGTTACTTATGGAGTATTAGACTTTTTGTGACATTGTATGATTTAAGATGACTCTCAAACGTATCATGTGGGTGCCCGTGTTTTGAAGGAAGTTAGAGTAACGAGAGGGGTCAAAGGTTTAATGAAGCCACTTACAGGCGGCTAAATGGACTGTCCCGTCATTAAAACAAAATAAGAGATTTATCAGGGTTTGAACGTTGGTGGAAACATTTAGGATAATGGAAGTACACAACTCAACAAAATAGTATATTACAAACGTACTATAGTCGTTTTTAGGAATTTTAATGCAGAAATGTAACATATTGCTCCTTTAATAGGGGTAAAGGCAGAGGAAGTGGAGGATTTTCTCGGAGTAGGGTGGGGTGCATATGCACTTAACAACATTCCAGAAATGTGAACAGGGTAACTACAACAACTGTTTCAAAGCTTATCACTGCGACAAGAAACAAGACATTGTTTAGTTATAGTTGTTGTGCATTCCAAAATCCCTATCTCACTATCAGCTATCATATCTAGTTAGAGGCCAGCTCATTAAATAAACTGAACTTCACACCCAGCTGTTAGCAGTGTTCTGAGTTACAAAAGTAACGCAATTACAGTAATGTAATCCTTTTGTCTGTAACGCAGTAATATAACGCATTAGTCTACTAGTTAAATTCCAGTAATATTGTACTCGTTACAATCTCAGTAACGCGAGTTACAACGCATTTTAACGCAGCATTTAGTGGTGTTTTTTTTTTTTAGACTTTACCAAAGCCGCGAAACAAACTGTGAGTGTTATTTCCTGCTGCTGTATTCCATGAGGTGACTGCAGAGATACATTTGAGAGATAGATATGGTTTTCTGGAGTTATTACACTGCTTTGAAGCAAGCTGTCCGTCTCTGTGAGACGGTACGGACAACATCTGTGTCCCAACAGGTGACGGTACGTCCGCGGACAGCAGTGTGTCCGAGCTGCTGACAGATAGAAACATAATGCTGAGACTTGCTACACGTAATAGCATTGAATGTTATCAGCCTGTTGTGGAATGGCTTTGAATGACGACCAAAAACTCTTGTCTTTTACTGCGACCATTTACTGTTCAATATGTTGCAGTTTTACAATCAACAAAGTGAGCAGACCATAGACAGTTAAAGAAAGCACATGGACATGTTTTGCATCTAGCGTTTCATGTTTGTCTCAGTAACCTAGCAAAAGTACACAACAGACAACTTCCGTGTAGGCTACTTCAAAATAAAAGCACTTCCTGTGGCGGTTCGCAGTAAAACTAAATTAATGTTAAATAAAGTTGTGTACCTTTTTACATATCAGCTGTAAATCAAGTACTGTGCATAATGTAGGTGGTGAGTTTTAATCACACTATAATTGACTATTTCCTTCTGTTTTAAACTTAACACTATGTTTTTTTTTAATTCAAGTGCTTTAAAGAAACATTTTACATTACAACTGTAAGGTACTTTTAATTGAGT
>NC_045741.1:27447816-27458009 GCF_008692095.1 Etheostoma spectabile
TCCTACTTGCCTATTGTACGTTTTACCTATCTATTTTTATAGCTGTAGTTACCTTGCATATTCATATTAATTATACAAAATATGAATAATCTATGATGTATTAAAGTGAATAAATAGGAGACTTTATTCATCTGGTGTTAAAATTCACAAACTAGCTGCAGAGTCATACTAGTAATCTATAATGTATTACATTTTGGAAGTAACTTGCCCAACACTGGCTGTTAGACTGAAATAGGAATTCAAACTAAATGAAAATGAAACCATAATGGTTTTCCCTGCTTTTCCCAGGGGAAGATAGATGTCCCACGACCTGTCGCTGCTAGTTGCTGATGCACACCATTGGCATGTCAGAAAAACAGACTGGCTGAGAGAGCGAGCGAGAGAGAGAGAAGGGGAGGGAAGTGTAAGAAGGAGGGAGGAGAAAAACAGGGAATGTGATAACAGCGCGCCGGGAAGATTTGTTGGCTCTCTGACAGTGTGTTTCCCAGCAGCCTGCTGCACTCCCGGATTATTCTACTACACAGTGCCTGGATTATGAGAGCAGGAGCTCTAATGTTCAGTAGATACGGTCAACCACATGGTAATGTACAGTAATGACCTCTGGTGTGTCTGTCTGTCAGCTTTCAGCGTGTGTAACCTTTGATAGAAGGGTTAGGGAAGGTGTTTTCTTCATTTCCTTATTTGACAGAAGTTCCGTTGGAGAGAGTGTTTCAAGTAGTTAGTGTGTGTGTGTGTGTGTGTTCTGTTTGTGCAGCTGTTTGCGTCTTGTGTTTCATTGTATGGACAGCTTTTTATTTGCTTGTTAGGTGGAGGCATATATCCAAACCCATGTGCCTGTTAGTGTGGACTTTAGGAAGGAAGTACTTTACTCAGATGTTTCTGTGTGTTTTTTGAGAAACCAGTAATACGTGTCAGAGGAAGATATTTCGATAGAGGAGGTTGGCTGCTTTCTGTGTGAGTTAGCGTCATGGGGTTAAAGGAAAGTCTTTCTTCCCTTCTCAGTGTTACCCTGTCAGTGTTCCTTCCTTTCCTTACATTTCATGCGTTCGTCACCTGTAAACACAGGGAGCCGAGGCATGCCCAGGCACTGCCCAGGTATCGGTATGCGTCAGCTTTGCAAAGTGCGAAGTCTGTTACTCCAACCTTCCTTTTTGACCTTTTTATTGTTTATGAAAGGGCAGGAAACAGGAAATCATCCTCACATTTACTGAATATGAATAGAATGCTGTCAGTCAAGTAACAATTTCACTGCAAACGATCACTTATATACTGACTTGACAGAATGAGCTCTTGCTGCTGACCCTTTATTGCCCTGAAGCACGTGTCAAACTCAAGGCCCGCGGACCAAATCCGGCCCCTCATAAATTTCAGCCCACCTACTTTTTTTTCCTTTGCTTTTTCAAAATTGTTTTTTCAAGCTTTGTTTTTTTCTGATTTTTTTCTATGATGGCTACCAAACTTCTTTGCTGACTTTTTTGGCCTTTATGTTGACTGTCAACTATAAATGAGAAGACTGTATGAGACATGCAATCATAATGTCAAAGATATTTGACTTTTTTGGTTAAATAAAAGCATGTTAATAAACTCTACATGTCTGGCCCTTGCTGGGTTCTTATTTCCAATGTGGCCCCTTATTGAAATTGAGTTTGACACCCCTGCCCTAAAGTATCATTCTCACTGAAATATCAGTTGCTACATTCTGCTCCAACGATGATTTGATGATTTTGATAATTTTTTATTATTTCTGCAAGCTTACTTTTAAGACGTGTGACTGTTTTAGGATGAACTGTGGGAGAGCTGTGTGGAGTATTAAAGTGGAACTTTATTTCCACCATTTCCAGGTGTTGGAGAGTACTGCAGCATATGTTTATGAAGTAGTATTTTTCTTGAGTGTCTTCAAAGGGAGCAGTGTGAAGTCTAATAAATGTCCTCAAGTGATGTCACGTGAGTCAGCGTTGGTTTGGGCTTAAGACTACAAATTTGAAAATGAAAAATGTTTGTGGCTGTCGCCTGCTTGTCTTCTCTGCTGCAGGTTAGCACTCTGCTCGACGCTATATTAGCTGCTACTAGCACAACAGAGCCCCTGCTTACTGAGAACATACCATGCACATAAAGCTGCTAATACTGAGCATCCATGAAGCTAATCACGGTTAGTGTCAGTTAAACTTCTCATCTCCAATCCTATCTGTACTTTTGAGAAGTGGAGCTGTCCTGTGTTGAAAGATATGCAAAGTTTCAGAATCTTGAACACCCACGGAGGAAAAAATAAATCAGCGCCTATGTTGCTGGTTTGGACTGCTCTCAGGATTGCTCTTACTCTGCCAGTCACTGTGGAAAGGAGAGAAGAGCTTTTCAAAACTAGAGTTGATCAAGTCATACCTGAGGTCCACCATGTCCCAGGAACGGCTCATTGGCCTTGCTCCATCAGTGTCAATCACTCAATAAGGGAGCAGATTTCATACAATGACATCATTCATGATTTTGCATCAAGGAAGTTTTACTTTTAGTTTGTGTTTTCTGTTCTTAGTGCAGTAGTGTAGTAATAAACTTCTCTTTAGTGTGTTTTCACATTTGTGGGATGAAGGATTTGTGCTATTTAGAATATTTATAGAAGAAGAAGAATATAATTAAATAAGAATATAAAGAAGAATAAGATGCACTAAAAATGTACTGCATAAAGGCTTGAGGTTGCCCACACATTATTGCAGGTCCAGGTTAATTGGTGTAGGCCACTTCATTTTATACACCATGTAGTAGGGGGTCCCTGCTCAGTGTGTCTCTCAGTTAAGGGATCCTTGGCTTAAAAATCATTGAAGACCCGTGGTCCAGAGGATTTAGGCCAAGCCTGATGGCTGTAACAGACCATATAATAAAGTGCTCATTTAAGTGGTCACTTAGAAATTTCCATTGCACTCCATTATAGACAGAATACCAGCTGAGGTCAGTTGCATTGTTTTTTTTAACCCGGTCAGCAGTTTTGAAATTACATTAGTGCTTACATAATTGCAAAAGGATTCTCCCGTGTTTTCTCACGTTAGTTTTTTTAAATGTTATCAGATTAGTAAACAGAATGTGCCTCTGAGACATGGATGATGGTTGCTGATAATGGGCAATGTAGATATTGATTAAAGATCAGCCACCACTCAGATCAGCTAATGTTTTATGGAGTGGATGGAAATTGTAAGTGACCCCAAACTTTTGACGGGTGTGATGTATTAGTCTAGTAGCCAGCCCATAGAGCCCCATTGTGAACCCGGAAATGTTGAGTACACCAAAGTTTTATTGCAGAAGTGTGAGTATGGGGCCCCAGCATACGGAAAATGACGGATGCTAATTTGCATATGTTGAGCAATTTGCATAATTGCATAATTAGCATATTAGCTTAAGTCCAGTTTGACCACATATTTTGCACTGTATGGCCAATTTCTACAATATGTGAGTGGTTTTAGGGGTTTTAGAGGATGCTGATTTCTTTTCTGGCATTTTCAGATTTCAAAGAGGTAATTTTAGTACTTATTGTGATTTATTTAGGTAAGTTCCAATTACTTTCAGGTGTAATTATAGGTTATTTTCATGGTAAACACAATCTTACATTTCAGAATCATGAGTGTTTTTGTGAATGTTGATGCACTGTTTTTAGGGTTTAGTTAAGCTGAATCCCCTCCTGACACTTTTGAATATCCAATGCTTTTGGATAAATGATGAATCTTTGTTCATTAGCAAAATTTGCAGAATTAGCGGAATCGGCCAGATCGACAATAGATTTTGCACTGTGCCATCAGTTTCTACAATATTGGAATGATTTAAGAGGTTTAGAGGATGCTGAATTCAATTCTGTCACTTTTAGACTTCAAAATGGCAATTCTATAACAAATTTGGATTAATTTAAACACATTTTTTATTAACTCTGGACAAACGTTTAGGTTATTTTCATGGTAACACTATAACCTTACATTTCAACTCTTGCTCTTTGATAAATGTTGATAACCTAAATTTGTTGACATTTTTTGAGGTTAGGTCATGTGTTCCTGCAAATAAGATGTGGCAGCTAGCTTGTAGTTGTAAAAGTATGTAGTAAAGCAAGGGAGCATAGTCTAGTTTTAAAGTAGTTGAAACATTTATATATGGAAAACTTAATCATTAAAGAAAGTAGTTTGACCAAAAGCATGTCTTCCTTAAACAGAACGCCGGCGTTATTAACTCATAGCCATATCGAACAATTCAATTCAATTTCAATTCAATTTATTTATAGTACATTCATACAAGAGTTATCTCAAGACACTATACAGATAGACCACACTCCAGAATTTACAGACCCAACAGTTAGTAGTCTCCTCCCAGAAGAACAGTGCGAGCTAATCACAAACCACCAAAACTTTAAGGAACGATAATTTTTGGTACAACATAACTTAAGTTGTGTGCTCCGCAATAGAGCTTGTCGGTACACGATCTGTCCTGCGCATGTGCAAGATGTTCAAGCATGCGCAGATGATATCATGATGAACGCGGATTTATGACCTTACGATACTGCACAATCTGTTCCCGTAGATAGTTAAAGAAAGTCCGTTCACCGCCACTGGAAAGCTAACTTTCGTTTAGCTGACAGCTAATTCAGCTAACCACCAGCTGAGACCGCATGTAAAAGACCCTCAAAACTAAAATAACTGTTGAAATATATAACAGCTGTTACGTCAGTTTTACTTTACTTGTGCTCATATAAAATACAATCACTCAATACTTGTCTTTATTATTACTGTAAAATCTTAATTTAGCTGTTGCTGCTTTTCGTACTGTTTACTTGAATAACGTTATTTTAGGCTGAATCAAACTGTCAGCTAGTGATTAGTCAAAATAGCTGTTAGCTAAATTAGCATCAGCTTACCAGTGGAGGCTAACTGTTCTCTTAGCTAATTCATGGTTCCAGTCTGCCATACCCAGCCACCAGATGTTGTCATTGCGTCCCAGCTCATTTATCATGGTTTGGCCATTGTCTGGGACAGTGGCAGATCTTGCAGCCAGCATGGGACGTTGGCTTAATTGTTACAACACCCAAACATTTGTCATCTTTGACAGATATTTGCAGGTGTCTGCAAAGGACCATGAGAGACATAGAAGAAAAGGACAGAGCTCCACAGAGTAGCCTACATGCTCTCATTGAATTCACCTCTACCTAGTCGAGACAAAGTCTTGAAAAACAAGCACAACAAACAAAGGCTGAGAAAACTCTGGGTACTTTCAATGTAGGAAGTAATATCATGATGGTCAGTAAAGCTGACGCATTGCCACATGATGAGGCGGTATATCACTTATAACTGTCTTGTGCTTTATGGTTTATTGGTGTTAGAAGTCTGGTATAATAACTAACCTACAGATAAAATGGCACAATTCCAGCATAAATGCAATTGCAGAGAATCTGGGTGACCAATGTGGTTCCATTCTGGCCTGCATGCTTTCGGGAGTGTGATTCCACCTCATATCTGTTGGGAAGGGGAAGGTGACTGCACTCAATGCCATAAGAGTCGTTCCTGGTAGCTTCTCCACTGCATTAGACAGGCAGAAGCCCCAAAGTTACAGATCACAAAAGCAACAAGGGCTTTCTTTCTGGCTCGTACCATCAGAGGAACTTTGTAAACTTGATGCAGAGCCAGGTATGGAATTTACCAAAAAGCGCCTAAGGTCCAGCACTGAAGTCACTAGCTTGCCTTCATGGAAGACGTGTCCCCCTACAGGCACTGCTATGGAAAGCAGCAGACCATCTTTACTATCCTCTCTTTTCTGTCATCTTCTCCAGACCCTTCATCCCTCTCTGTGCTTCTGGTGTTGTATAAGTATGATGCAGCATATCCATCATTGCCTTTGCAGAAACACTAACTGGTAGGCCTACAGGCCGACCTACCGCTGTACAGCTGCGCTTGCTGATGTGCAAGGTTTCAACCCGGCTTTGCAACCACAGCTGACAACAAGTAACAAAGCAAGAGGAACAACTGGACTTGAATCCTGGGTGGGCATAATCAGTTCCTCTCCTTCCTTTAGGCCCGTAGTCTTGTCCCATCCAAAATAAGGTGATATCCACAGCTGGTGGATCAGGCTGATGAGGCTGCCTTTTGTTAATTCATTGTGAGTCATAGCAGTTTGCCTGAAGGTGGTAGCCAATGTGTGCTTTGTGTAGTGCGGAGGTAAGGCCCTCTTGGTTAGCCTTGCGTCTGGTGGGCTGACTCGGTTGGCCCAGACTCAGTTTTAAGTCTTGCATTTGGTGGAGTTTTAACTGGGCCCTTGTTGGATCTTGCAACTGGTTGACCAACATGGGCAGCCATTTGGAGGTTGCCCTAGCGACTTACAGGGTCTGTCTTGAATGGCATATATAAAGTGTATATTTGCACATAGTTCTTAAAGTCTTAAATAGCTACCCTATTAATATGTATCGTACAGTTGCAAGATCAGAAGAAGTTATTTCAAATACTTGCATTGCTTTTTCCTCCAGAAATGCATAACATTCAGCCAAACAAAGATTCATCATTTATCCAAAAGCATTGGATATTCAAAAGTGTCAGGAGGGGATCAGCTTAACTAAACCCTAAAAACAATGCATCAACATCCAAAAACACTCATGATTCTGAAATGTAAGATTGTGTTACCATAAAATAACCTATAATATTATGCTGGAAAGTAATTGGAACTTACCTAAATAAATCACAATAAGTACTAAATTACCTCTTTGAAATCTGAAAATGCCAGAAAAGAAATAAGCATCCTCTTAAACCCTAAAAACACTCACATATTGTAGAAATTGGCCATACAGTGCAAAATATGTAGTCAAACTGGACGATTAAGCTAATATTGCAATTATGCAAATTATGCAATTGCTCAACATATGCCAATTAGCATCGTCTTTTCGTATACAGGGGACCCATAATTCACACTTCTGCAATAAAACTTTGGTGTACTCAACATTTCCGGGTTCACCTAGTTGGCTACTTAGACGATATATATATATATATATATATATATATATCATAGTATATGTTTGTGCTTGTTATAGGTTTATATAGGCTCAGTTTCTCGCACGTCGACAGATTCGCTACATATTCATAAACAGTTTACTTGCTTTTACTGGCTCAATATAAACTGTACTGAACTGAACTGAATATCTGAGCACGACATTATTGCAATATTCTACCGTGGGAAAAATGTGTTTTAAAAGGATGATCCTGGTCGCACTGGATTCGAACCCTCCTCATGAAAAATAATACAAAGCCGCTTTGCTATCCACTACACTATCAATAATCATGTTAATTTCCAGGTTATTACTTTGTTTGTTCTCAGTAGTAGGCCATGAATCACTGTTCATCTGAGTACTAAAACAACAGGTTACCTTGATTTAGGCTTAAAAACATAACTATATTGTGCCCTATAACCTTCTGCTACACCTCTGAGCTCTGAAACATTGGGTCTGAAACAACTGGTTACCCTGGGCTAGAAACGCATGATCTCGAAAAAAGTGAAAAAGGGAAAGTGAAAGACGATCAGCAAAACCGAGTCAGTCTTGGTCGGGCTTTCAATATATGGAGACAATTACGGGATTGTAAATGATTCAAAAACGTCCCAGAATTGGCCCTCAAGTATATGTCTATCTTATTCATAAAATAACTAGATTGCGTGATGTGTTTGTATGTCAGTAGCCAACATTAAATTTTGTTCCACATTCCATTTAGCGCAGACATGTTATGTCTTTTAGTCCGTGTTTGTGTTGGTTTACTCTTTTTTTTTTCTTTGTCCCCCTCTAAAGCGTCCTTGGGTTTTATTAATGCGCTAAATAAAACAAAGTTATTACTATGTTTGTTGCTACAACAAACTCTTAATGCTTTGGCTCGTGGCACAGTGACATAATACCTGGTCCAGCTCACGATACATCCACAGTAGGCTAAATTACCGTATGCAACACTTGAAATGCAACAATGCATCTCTAAGTTATTCTTTTATTGGAAATGAATGATTTTCTGTCTGAGCAAAACATTCACCGCAACTATATGACCTCCTAGTAACGCTAACTAAATAATCTGCCGGCTGTGGCGTAGTGGTAGAGCGGTCTCCTGCCAATCTGCAGTCCCATGTCGAAGTGTCCTCGGGCAACACACTGAACCCTGAGTTGCCCTGAGTGTAAATGTGTGTGAGTGTTTATCTCATAAGCAGGTGGCTCCTTGTACAGCAGCCTTGGCCACAGTGTATGGTGTGTGTATGTATGTATGTGCGTGTGAATGGTGAATAGTTCCTGTGCTATGTAAAAGCACTTTGAGTAGTCGTTAAGACTAGAAAAGCACTAAATAAGCACAGTCCATTTACATTTAATCTACAGTAGTTAATACGCACCTTAAAGAAAACACCTTATGGGCAGGTGTCGTTAAACACTAACACTTTAGTCCAAAGCGGCCGCTAGAATGAACACAAACTGAAAGTTTGAGCTACTTTAAAGACTTCAGCCCTAGGTAGGCTGTTCTTGAGCTTGGCGTGGTTAAAATCACCTGCAATGATGAAGAACTCTTTGACCTGTAGTATTCCACTGCTGCAGAACAGTAGCCAGAAACATCATAAATGTCCGTGCACCAACCTTTGTTCACATAGACTCCCAGTCCCTGCCCTTGAGTTTCCCAGAGATTTAATTCCTGTCAGAGCATTAAAAAAACGCTTATCCATCCAGTTGTAATACAAAACCAGGTATAAAGCCCAGTCTTAACTGGTTCTGGATAAGTTATAATCATTGACTCAGCGAACATGCCTCACATGCAGTTTTCATTTTCTGGTATTCATTTTTGTATAAAGTGGAAAACAGTTGGAAAGAAAAAGCACAATGAGTGTAGTGCTTTATTTATTATTATACTTTATTAATCCCACAAGGGGAAACTACACTTTACACTCTGTGTTGTTATTAAACACAGCATGCTCAGGACCTATACATGCACTAATGGAGAGATGTCAGAGTGAGGGGGATGCCCATGGAAAGGTGCCCCAAGCAGTTGGGGGTTTGGTGCCTCGCATTGGTGCCTAGGAGGTGAATTGGCACCTCTACAGCCACCAGTCCACCACAATACTTTGGACCGTACGGGGACTTCAACCAGCGACCCTCCGGTTCCCTGCCCAACTCCATACAGACTGAGCTATTGTCACCCAGTCTATTACATTTAGTAATTATTACATTGGCCACCCAGTCTATTACATTGGCTGCATCAGCTTAATAATACAGACAAGTATAGAAATCAACAGAAATAAATAATGAGAGCTACAGTACTTAAATAAACTGAGAATAGAATCAAAATAGAAACTAAATAAGAGCATTGGGTGATAAGACTAGGGTGCACACCAGACTAATATATGATATGATTGAGTAATAATACGCAGTGTTTGTCTGTGTAGCAATAATATAATATAAGTTTGAAGTTTAAAACAATAATATTAAAACAAAAATGAAAAAGTAAGTAAAAAACGCATTTTGCATGATGAAAGAAATCTATTTCCTAGCTGCTAGTTAACTAGCTAGTGCTAGCTGTGTCCATTGTCAGCGTAATTTCCCTGCTTCCCATTCATTTCTGTAGAAGCCGCCGTGCAATGCGTTCATTGCGGGGACTTTGGAGAAGTGGGGCGTCGATTTGCCCGGTCCTCATTTGCATAAAGTTGAATTCAGCCATGCAAATAAAGCGCGTCCGGCTCTCGAAAATCTTTTAAACTAACCTTTTATTCATCTAAAATAAAGACAGATTCAGCAACTGCATGGCCTATCCTTTTCAGAAATACATTTCGGTGTACTATTTTCATAATAATAAGAGATCTTATTTCAAACGAGCCACCATGTTGGTCTGTTTTGATAGATCCGCAGATAGCAGACAGCCCCACGTGACGCGTTTGTCCAAAAGGTGCAGACATCTGGCTTGTATGAAGTGGTCAGGGAAGAATAACTGATTACTACCATGAAAACAACGCCATGAAAACAACGCCTATATGAACACATACCATAACTTAAGGTGACATTACATTACATTACATGTCATTTAGCTGACTCATTTATCCAAAGCGACTTACAATTGCTATATACTTCAAAGGTGGTGCTTTTTTTTTATTGAAAACAACATGTGGCATATAACCTACTGTAGTGTTCAATATCACACGTAACATTCTCTCTTGGAGCAAATAATCTCTCACAC
>NC_045741.1:27458019-27458194 GCF_008692095.1 Etheostoma spectabile
TGTCCATCAATAAAAGGGTAAAAAAATACTTTGACAAGGAGGGGGGTAGGTGGGGGAAATCAGCGTACGCTGTGTGCTTGGTCATCAGGTGGTATTTCAGACTGGATGTGCTGCGATGATAGCTCAGTTCACAACGATACAACACACAGATCACTTTGGTCTTGTCAATGGAACC
>NC_045741.1:27458204-27458751 GCF_008692095.1 Etheostoma spectabile
TTTTAAAAAGTAAACTTTCCATTCAGAATCTTAAAAGCATTTTGGCGTCTTGCGTTCGCCATCCACTCAAAACTACTACTCTTTGGCCGACTCGCAAGCCCAAAGAAGTGTGTGTGTTTGTTGCAATGAAGTTGTGGGAGACAGTGAAAGTTGCAAAAAAGTTGGGATTTTGTTTTTGTATAGTTCTTTAAAAATAAAAATAAAACCTGTTTTGAGGAGAATAAAATTACTCTAAGCTGAGTTTTTCTAGTAACCTTACCAATAAGGCTTAGAATGCTGCAAATGAAAGTGGCTGGTGGATTTAAGACAAAAAATAATAATTTATTGAATGAATTAAATTTAACATTTCTGTCAGTAGCTTGGTGATCTTTATAGTGTTAGTTCATTTCCTATTCTGGCCTGGGACACACATACGGTTTAATAAAGTACTTTTTGGACTTTGCCTTATCATTGCACTTACAATAGCGAGCGTAGCTGTCCTCAATTTAGGTCATCCTGTACGTCTCATCACCGTTTTTTCCTGCATCCACTGTGTGTGTGTGTGTGT
>NC_045741.1:27458761-27462434 GCF_008692095.1 Etheostoma spectabile
GTGTGTGTGTGTGTGTGTGTTTGTGCGCGTGCGCGTCAGTCGCTGGGGGAACTGAGCAGAACCGCCCGCTGCAGAGACGGTCTGACATGTTTTGCACGGCCTTTCGCTGTACATTTTGTTGGTGAATCTGAGATATTCGAGTCACACGCGTCTCGTCTTCATCTCAAACACAAGAAAATTAATTTGGCGACGTACCTGTTTTGTCAACCAGTTCTCACTCCCGCTTAGTCATTGGTTCTCAGAGTCACATACTGATACAAAGTCTGGCACGTGGGAGAAGTCGCCGAAAACTCTGGTTATTGGTCAAATTTGCGTAAAAGTTGCAGTGATTGGTCAAAATGGCTGGTTGCACCAAAGTCGTGGTGATTGGTTGAATTCGCAATTGGTGCAATCGCAACATCACGAAATCTTGGAGGGACTGTTTTTCTAACGTTACTAGTTGTTGCAACAGCATGTAAAAAAAACTAGAAAGTAGTCTAGGCCAGAAAAAAAGTTAATCTCCCGGGGAAAAAAAATTGACGGCGTTAAAATGGGTTTGCGTTAACTACTGGCCGTACAGCTTAAAGATTCACTTTGCCTTCCAGATGTATGTTTAATGTTAATACATGATGCATAAATATTAACAATAATATATTTATTTTTATCCATTCAACCCAGTTTAATATGCAACTCAGTTGTATACAGTGTATGTAGAAGGGGGACCCTTTCAGCTTAGGGGGTCCCTGGCCTAAAAATATATAGGACAGTTTGTCATGTAACAGGGTTTCCGTGGGGTCTTAAAAAGTAAAAAAGTCTTAAATCTTAAAATTTCTAAAGTGTTGTTTTCTAGGACTTAAATTAATTTAAACAGGTCTTAATTTCCCCTACATCCATGTAATGCTCACTGAAATGTTTTGTTTTATTCTGTGGTGTTGTAGATCTTTCTTTTGCTCGTACGAATATAACTTGCTGTACATTCACAGATGATTATTTGTATCGCTTTTATTCAAATTTAATAAGTTTATTAACTAAGTACTTTTGTGACTCTGTATTTGGTTGTACTTTTGTCGGGAAATATATATCAAATTTCATATAGAGGTTTACTCCTTGACGGGTTCGACTCTGACCTGTGGCCCTTTGCTGCATGTGATTCTCTTCAGCTGTCCTATAAAACAAAAGCCTAAAATGCCCCAAAAATAATCTTTTAATAAAGGTCCTAACTTGCAGAAACCCTGTGGAAGGTGACCAGGGCAGTGTAGAGGCACACTGTAGAGCAGTGTGTGTGTATATATATATATATATATATATATATATATATATATATATATATACACAGTATATTATATATATACTATATATATATATATACATATATATAAATGGGGCCCCTAAATCAGTTATATTAATTGGTTTTACGTAGATTACAACACTAGTTGGACAAACGGCAATCACGTGACCTAGTACAGGACAATAGAAGCACTCGCGGTTCTCATCCATCGCTGGCGGTGCGTTTTTACACGTGAATTTTGGCAACTATAGTTTTCCTTCAGACACTAACTTTAGGCCGGCACAGAGAACACGCCTTTATGAAATGAAGCCATCGGCCAGGACCGTTGCTTTACTTAACATCAACACTTTTTGAATTTCCAGCAAGATAAGCTCCCTAAGCTCCTCTAACATTTTGACCTCCCATGCCTTACACCATTAATCAAAGTACTCTTCTCTTGCGCATTTTCCAGATATTGTCTCATTAATTCTGTTGATAAGCTTCAGGGACCAGGTCATATGCTTGCAGAACAGTTTCTCTGTTGACTGTGCTCACTCGACCAACTAACAAGTTTACACTGTGACAAAAGTGATCAGAACTCCTCAGGCCAATGTAATGCAGCAACTGAATGCTCGAAAGCGCTAAAATAAGATTTAACTTGACATATGTTTACTTCAACCTGCAGAAACAGAGACGGTGGATAGACACAGGCGTAAACTCATTGGGTGATCCTTTCAAGCTTAAAAGTCCTGATATGTCGATGCATTGCTTGAACTTTAAGCCAGGGGTCTTCAACGTTTTCCAGGCCAAGGACCCCCAAACTGATGGCGAAATGGAGCGGGGACCCCCTAATTATATATATTGTATAAAATTGTGTTATGTCAAACTGGTCCTATAGCGCCATGTGTGCATTGATGACTGAAAGACATCTTCTGCCTCCATTTATCTGTTTACTACAGTGTGTTGAATTCATGTTAATGTGTATTTAAAGACATTTCAATTAGTGGGAAAAATTGCAAGGGGGGGGGGGAATATAAAAAAAAGTCTAATCAACCAAAACTTTCGCGACCCCCATGCAGGACCCCCTGTTGAAGACCCCTGCTTTAAGCTCTTTATTTCTGGTGTCCAGGGAGGGTTAAACAAAGCTCCTTTGCGGACATACTTGCATCAGGATCTGAGAACAGTGCACACCAGCATTTTTTGCCACTTTTGTATCCGCCACTTGCACAGCGCCCTCCAATCCAAAACCTTTATTACGTGCGCAAGGGAGAATCGGCAGTGTTCCCTCCCGTCCCGATCGATTATCTGTCGTATATACAATCTAAAAGCCACCAAAAGGAGAATAGTCTCTGTCCTCAGACAGGAGGCATTTGAGCCATGCATATTATTTGAGTTCTTCCTGAAATCACAAGTCATGTTACTGTACTTCAAACATCCCTTTGTAGTGTTAAAGAAATTGCTCCCCTGACACTGTCTTCTGACCATTTGTATGGAGAACATGACTCTGTGATGCTATGTGATCTTCTCACACTAATGTAATAAGCTACAATCTATAATTCAAAGTATTTATTTCTCACACACCTCTTTTACACCAACTTCTCACACAGTTCATACCTAACTCTGCTTTATGGGCGCTATTAGGCGCTTGAACGTCATAGCAGTTATGTCAGTTAACTAAATCTTTTTTGTATTTTTCTCTTTCCCATGAGAGGTTGGTCAAAAAATTGTCCAGTGAAAAATCTATAATTATTTCCACACACACTAAAGACAACTGCCAACCAGAACAAAAACAACATACCTAACTAACCTCGAATAGAAGCGAGAAAACACTGGTTTAGTCTATTGTACACCTCTGCAATGTATTGCCTTGTATGTGTTTTCATGTTGCACTATAAGCAAATCAAAAAATAAATAGAAATGCAACAAATACCTAAAGAAACAAGATAATTCAATATACACTAATGTCATTACAATTACTGAAGATTTGACTTTGGGTTCCACAATGGTAGCAACAGTCCTGGCAGTGATATTGTCCCAGCAACAAATCTACATGGAACAACCAGGACAGATCTCCCTGCTGCTGCTCAGTAAGGAACCACTTTCTGTGGGAACATGACATAGGGAATTCTACACTGAAAAGATGCCCATGTAATTAGTTAACTCTGAAGCCTTATATTAGTTTCAGCTGAATTTAAAGATTGCATTTTTGCTCAGAAGTTAGTTGGGAAAGCCTCAAATTCAGTCTCAGCATTGTCTCTCAGATTCATCACATGCAAATACTGAGCCTTTGTTCCCCAGCATGTCTATTTCACCTAGCCTGGACACAATGCAGGAAACAGCCAGTTGCCAGGAGATTAAGCCAATCCCTTTCCCCCATTCTCTTCATCAAAAACACACATACACACACACACACACACACACACACAC
>NC_045741.1:27462444-27463481 GCF_008692095.1 Etheostoma spectabile
ACACACACACACACACACACACACACACACACACACACACACACAAACACTAGAGCTGAGAAAACATTCCAGTAAAATAAAGCAGTGTAGGGTAAACCTTTTTTTCACAGTTTGCCAGCAGATTCCAGGAACCAGCCTTGCATCAGGTCTGGCATTTAAGAGCAATTCAGAAAACAAACTGACAGTAGGCTGCTTTTTAACTGAGCAATTTAGACCCACAGGCATTTATTGCCCCCCAAATGCCCTTTAAATGTGGTGCCTCATGCTGCTTGATACTGACTTGTTTTTATTTCTTGGTTTTGTTTGCTAAGGGCCCACTTGTTCCTCTATGACAGCCTGGCTTTTGCTTTTAATTTACACTGAATAAAAAGTTGACAGGTCCATGTTCCACAAATCCAGTCAGGTGACCCAACTTTTCACAGAATACATTCCCTTCTCCACTCGCATAATCTCTGTTGAAGCTTGTCCTGCTGCCTACAAAGAAAAGTGGTAACATACTGTATACTATAGAGTTAAATTGTCAACTGTGCCCATTTAGACCCAGTGATATACACACTTTTCTATGGAATGTAACTGGAATATGGATGGAAGCTTGACATTCAGCAGAATTAAGATTAGTAACTTTTAGACAGAATGAGGTTTGAAGAAGCAAATGCATTTTGTGGTCTACACCACACAGGAGCATGACATGACATGAGCAAGCCTGTGAAGAGAATGCCATGCAGTAAAAAGACTAATCACTTAATACTGCTGAATATATCCTACTAATGTCCTCTCACTTAACCTAAACTTCCTCCAACTCCATTCAAATGCCATTATGATGATGAGGTCACTGTTTTTCTGGTTTATTTTGGTTTTGGTACCAAATGACCTAGGTATCCATTGTATTCAACAACTACATTAAAGTAAACTCACATGGCAAGTCAGGGCGAGACTCAATTTCCAACGAAGGTATCACACATTCTTCTTCTAGAACTGTAAAGAATTACTGTTCTGTGTGTGTGTGTGTGTGTGTGTGTGTGTGTGTGTGTGTGTGT
>NC_045741.1:27463491-27464367 GCF_008692095.1 Etheostoma spectabile
TGTGTGTGTGTGTGTGTGTGTGTGTGTGTGTGTGTGTGTGTTTGTGACATTCTCACACAGTTCTGTTCTCATACAGTGATGCTAACTGAGGTAAGTAAAATGACATGTACTGAAGGTTCTCAAGTTGAACACGCTGGCATGTCTCACAGACATTTTCAGAAAAAGATGGACTTGAAGATAGAATGGTTAGCAGAATAGTTGTCCTTCACAGTGCTGTGTCAGCCTGGCTACACCACCTATTTATATTTGGAAAAAGGGGAAAAAACAGTTATTTCTTTAAAACAATCACAACCGTGATTGGTTAACCTGGCGATAAACCCAGACAGTGGAGATAGTGAAAGGGTGGGAGGGACATCCGCTGCATGGGAGTCACGGCGGATGTCAGGCCAGCAATGTTCTGTATCTGTTGAGTTAGACTAGTAGAAGAGTAGTCGGGATCAATGGAAGTACATTTCCAGGATAAAGCCTGACACCCAGGCTTTGCCCCTCACCTTTCTCTCTCTCTCTCTCTCTCTGTGCCATTCTCAAAATCCCTTTGCTTTGGGAAACAACAACAAATTCTGTTCAAGTGTGCTACAAATTGCATATACCAGGTCATTGTTCACCTAGCCTCGCTTTGTCAGACCTTCCAACACAGCGCTGCGGAAGAGGGTCTGGCTAGTCTTCACAGCATTCCGGGATGGCAGAAAAACGTGCTTTGTTTTATTTCCATTTCTTTAAACCAGTTACAATCGTCATGGGCGGTGCTCGGCTCGGTGTTGCTGCAGAGCCTCTGAAAGGAACTTGTTTTGGTGGAACGTGTACGTTCAAAAGTTATTTTAGTCGTGCAACAGAAAACCCAGATTGGATAGTCTAGCTAGCTGTCCGGATTTACCC
>NC_045741.1:27464377-27469625 GCF_008692095.1 Etheostoma spectabile
TGAGGAGCAGTTAACCATAGTCCTCAGAAAGCCCCCAGAGTTTAGAACGCCAACACAAAGATAGAGGAAGGTAACGGACATCTGACCAAAAAAGAGGGACATCCAGCGGAATTTCTGGCGGCAACAGAGCAATCCAGTGAAAGTGAAAACGTCATGGCTATAGACTACTGTACACCCAACTGCTCTACTTCTTTTATCATTTCTCTGCTGGACTGCTAAAGACTTTACACTCTTGTATATCTGTAGACATTTAAATTTAAAGGGGTTTACAAATAACCAAAACACCTGATGCTACATGGTATTGTCTTTTGAGATGCTCCTTGTGCTTTGTTGTGGGTGAGACTGTCAGACGTCCTGATTCCACTCCAATGATGATTGTTGAGGTTGGAATTGTAAAGCAGACATGCATGTCTTTATGTCTTGGCAGGCATGGTGAAAGTCTACCTGAAGGATACTTATTGATGCCATTTTCCTATGAATGGAAAATGTCCTCATGCTAAAAGCAACACTAGAAAACTTTTCCCGCTTCGGTCCCCATACCTACAGGTTGGCAGCGTAAATGTCCCCTTATGTCTCATTCAAACTACAGATCCACTACCCGACCTGACAAACTTGCATAGTGCGGTTTTAGCCGGTAGAGAGTGCCGTTCACCCTGTGACGAGTTGATGAACCACTGAAACGACATTAGGAACATTATTTTAATTTACAAAAAGTTCTCTTGTGTTGCTTTAAGACTCCTCACCACATCTTATAATTTCTCAATGTTCATTAATGATGCATCAGGCGTAGCTATAATTTCCGAAGTGAGAGGGACAGATTGTTCAGGAGGAGGATTTTTATTGAAAGATCCTCTCCCATTTGTCTCACCAAATCACAGATTCCAAGTAGCCTACATCTCTCATTCATGATATATAGAAACACTGATATTACCATAAACCGTTCCACACTGATTTACTGCTGCGCCTTGAACATTTTGGCTCTAATAGCCCAAATTTGGTGGCCTCTGGCGCATTTTAATGCCACTATTCTATCATATACAGTATTGCATATTGTAAGAAGTTTTCTTCCCTATATTTCTTTGTATATATTTTGAGTACCGTATATATTATTTAATTATTCCCTATTTCTATACAAGTCTATCAATCAACTGACATAAAATGAGTAACATGCATGTTGCGTAGCACACATGTTGTAAATGCGGGGTACAGAGAGCACCAACAAGAAAAGTGCATGTGACATGACATGTCCCTCGCGTACAATGTGTCCACCAAGCCTTAGCAGATCAGAAAATGGATCATTAAGCTGATTGCAGGGACAGCTACAGATGGGACAAAGATAAGAAACATACAGGAACCCAGACAAACACTCATAGTAACGTTCTATATATGCTACATATACTGCTGATCAACAGATTTTCTGTCATTAACAGAGACATCCTCCTTGTCCCCTGCAGGCTGCAGCGGGGAAGCTCTCAGTGGACGGGTTGCTGCAGAACTCCAGCTCTGAGTTGCAGGACATGATGAGACGCCTGGGCTCCAATTCAGAAGACCGCTCTCGCCTCACTGCCGCCCTCTCCTGTCTGAAGAGTGCAAATGACACAGGTCAGGGTTTCCACGAGTTTCACCATGTCAAATTTAAGATTTTTTAAAGACATTTTTAAGACCATTATGAATGATATTTAAGACCTATATCTTAACAACCAATTGTCCAAAACAATTCCCCGATTTGCTCACTGGTATTGTAGGACTGGTGTCTAGATTGGCTACAATATACTGTACGTTGTTGCATGTTTGTGGTCGTAATACAGCACATTATATTTGGACAAGCGACAGAAAGAACTAGAAGACCACAGAATAAAGAAAAAAAAACATTCTAAAGCGCTGCACGAGCATTTGAGTCAGCATTAGAGGTAGCGTTGCATTGATGTAGGAAAATGAAGACCTTTTAAAAATGATTTAAGACCTAGAACATAATGGACAGTAAGCATGATCGATCCGCGTACAGTACAGGCCTTATTTGATAAAAATCTATGCATTTTCATGTTATTTCTGACAATTTGATAAACAAAAACATATAGTATGCTAGAGTAAATGAAACCCCAATTTAAAAAAAACTGGATAAAAAACAATAATATTTAAACACTGTAGTAAAAATCACTGACTCTGTACAGTAAAACTGAGATTAGCAGTTATATTCAAGTTGATGTTCTGCTTGTTCAACGGTTGTTCGATGAATTGCTTTTAACCACATTCGAAGAGGATTTAAATAGTTATTTTTATTCTAAATTCTTATCATTTTGCTGCTGGTGATTTACCTTTGGGGCTGGCGAAAACCACTTCATGGGGGGCGCCAAAAAAAAGCCATCTTGGTTTAATATTTTACAGATACTTGATTTAAAATCAGAATAGGATTACCAACCCAGTATAGCAGCTACCAGAATGCCAGGTTCCCTGTGTGCGATTTATAGTAGGTTTATAGAAGTTTGAGGAACTGAAAATCCTGACATAATACTAAAGTCAACTAAAGTGCATTGTTTGTTTGATTTTTAAAACTGATGACACTATTCCTCAGCTGTTTTTCCAAACCTCAAAGCTGGATTGCACAGAACATTTAGCTACGAATGAGTAAGTGTCTGTAGTTATTTTATTTGTGCTACCCTGCTGGACGGCTCCTCTCCAACACAATCAACCACAACTGGATTGTTGCTTTATCGTCTGGCAGTAGTAAGGGGGGGAGACATGCAGGAAATCATCACAGGGCAGATTTGAACCCTGGACTTATGTATTTCTCAGTACATGTGTGCCTGCTCTACCACTGAGCCAACCTGGCCACAGCGCAATTTGTATCTTGTCTTAATTAATCTTAATTCATGCTATTTCAAAACTTGCATCTTCTATCTAATTTGCTACTTCCATCCATTCTAACAATGCTTTTATTCCATCTTTGGTTTTATCCTTATGTTTCTTCCCGCTTTCATTCTTTTATTTTGTATTCTTGTTTATTTTACTGTTAAACACTTTGTAACAATATTAATAAATAATTATTTTATGTAGTACTAGTACAATGACTCTTTAGTGTTCTATGCACATTATACTATAGCGTGTACTACACTTGAACTTGACTACTAGAAGGTATTTACCAAACTGTTGTTGTTAAAGGTAGCTGAATTAAATTCAGATGGGGTTATAGTATATTTAAATTATGCATTCGTTTAATACAGGTTTTTGGCAGGGTTTGAAAATAGTCAAACATTTCTTAATTAAAATTCTAGGCCTCAAAAAGTCTTGGCCTAAGAATTGTGTTCTAGGTCTTAAATCATTTTAAACAGGTCTTAATTATCCCAGGTCATGCAACACTACCTCTAATGCTCTTTTTTCATTTATTCTGTGGAGTTGTAGTTTTTTCTTTCGCTAGTCCAGATATAATTTTGCTGGGTTATGACTAGAAATGACACCAACATGCAACTTATATTGCAGCCAATCAGCTTTTGCGTTATTGGTGCGAGTCTCTTTTGGATTGTACCACAGACATAAAACCGATTTTGTTCTTTAGGTTTGGGGAAGTTTAGCGATACTTGGCTTGTAAACAACTGAATTTAGGGCTAAGTTGATGTTGTGATAAATGTCTTAAATTTAATTCATAATGGTCTTAAAAAGTCATCAATTTCACTTGTTAAAACTTGCAGAAACCCTGTAATAAAATTGATGTTATTTCACAAGTAACCATCCCAACCATGTTTACCACTCTCTAATTTGGGATCTTGACTCTTTGACTCCAGGAGTTGGCCCGAGGCCTGACTTTGGTTCCTGCAGCTCTGAGTCCCAACACGACAGTGATGCCTTCTCTCCCATCAGCTCTGGTAGTCCCTCCACCCCCCTGCCGCCCACCAGCACCCACGGCCGCTCCATCTCCATATCGGTGCTTCCTTGTTCAGATGGCGCCTTCACCCTGGAGCCAAGCCCCCCTCCGGCCACTCAAGCCTCAAAAACACGCACTACCATGCCCTCCCACACTCCACCCCAACCGTCCCGAAAACTGCTGCACCTGCTCCCCAACATCGCACTGACAAGGAGCAAGAGTCAAGAGTCCCAGCTGGCCAACCGCATCGAGGAGCCTGCTGCACACAAGTGGGTCTTAGAGTTGAAACTGCAGTCATGTGTATATGGTAAAGATGGTAGAAGTTCTGTTCTGCGTCCTTTCGCCTACTAAATATCAAACATTAATAAAAGAGAAGGACTGTTAAGACATGCATTATTGTATTCAGGTATAGCCTGTTATAAGGCAAACTTCCCTAAAAATGTGAATGTGTGACGCATGCATGTAGTATAGACTAGCTGACAAGTTCAGCTTTTAGTTCATTATTGTTCTTAATGAACTAGGAAGGAGAATGCTGGAGAAATTATTCCATATTATCTTGAAAATGTGAACAAAGTTTTCCCCATCCAACATTTAAACACACACATTCTATGATAAGCTTAGGGTCAAATGTGGATTTATAAGATGGGTGCTGGCCCCCAGTAAGAGGGCTCAGCCATGCAGCCAATTTTGTCCAGTGGCCACTTGCGGCATAACAATATCAAAAATTCCCCTGCAACAGGGAAAGGATTTTTACCCAAACAGGGAGTAGCGGAGTGGTAATCGGGAGAATCGTGACTTTTCCCAACAGGGCCGGTCTGATAATAGTTGTACATTGCAAGTTCTTAGCAACACCATCCGGCGGTCTGGTGTGCGGCCGCTAGAAAAATTGTGTAGCCTCTGCTTAACCCGTACTGCGGGCCACAGCAGCCTCTTATTTCAATACAAACAGGCTAATCAGAAAGTATGAACAAAGTGCAGGTCACAACCATGTCTAGGATTTTCAGAAATATGGGGGGATCAGTAATCGCCCCCTCCCCAAATGGCATGGCCCTGGTTGGCCCATGACGTAAAGCCATTGAACACCTTTTTTTTTTCCACGTCACGTTTGGAAGTCTGGTGGTAATGTTAACAGACAGTGTGTGAGTCTAAGGATGGAAAGGCAAAAAAGAAAAGGTAAAGGTGGCCCTGAAAAGGTCAGACCTGCTAGACCCTGCCTAGCGGGTAAAAAACACAATGTATGAGGTAGGTAGAAATGATGCCACATGTCCACTTTAAAAGTTTGTTTGGATCCTGGGAAAGTTCTGTTTCGGTACTCTATTCATATTTCAGATTCTTTTGGTTAAATCTGTAGCTGTGTGTAGCCAACTGTCTTGAGCAACCAAAGCTAGA
>NC_045741.1:27469635-27471081 GCF_008692095.1 Etheostoma spectabile
CTGGCGCAGTAAACAGCTTCAGCGTGCGGGCGTTTTTTTGTGTGTACTTAAATAGAATAGAAATGGGATCCTGCCGGCGCCACTGTCCCAAACTATATCACTATGGTTTACCTGCTTCCAATGACATGACAGTTTTTAACCCCACACCTTCGTCCTGTGCAGTGTGCCAGGATGACGTGGACTGTTGTACAGTAGTTGTGAGTTGCTCTCTGTTCTTTCAGAGCCTGTAAGAAGAACAAAGTGTTGGCTGCTCTTCATATCAACGGCTCTGGGAACCCACCGGAGGACTCGGCGCTGCGGTCACCCCTGCTGTCTGCCCGGACACCGGGCCCTGTCCCGGCATCAGCCCCATACACCATGCCTGCCGCCCCCACCCAGCTGGAAAGTGAGTCCCTGTCACAGATACTGGCTTGGATTCCTGCTCTTATTGTTCTTTGGCGCTTCTAGGATTGTTTCAGTTTTCTCCATTGTCTCTTTTTGTGTTTTTGACATACTACTTTCTGATGTTCTTCATAGATGTGACCATGCACAGGAGCTCCCCTCAGACAATGAGGAGGGACATTGGCTTGGCTGTAACACACAGGTCAGTTACTGTCGCCCTTATACAACTGTCCTGTTTAGAATCAAGGAGTTTATAGTAGAATGTGAGAGTCACTATACTTTATGCAGTGAAGTGTTGGCTCATGTAACACAAGCTGTTTGGAAACATTTTATAGACACTGAAAGGGGTACTCCAGTGATTTAAAGAGAATTTATAGTTGTATGTTAAGAGTAGGGTTTCAAAGGATCAGTTTCCAGGAGATTTTTTGACATTTGACCAAAGGGAGCCTGGGAATTTTAGAACTTTTGCATCATTTTAAGTTTATTAACGATCTTTTAATAGTGAACTCTTATTGTAGGGAAATACACAAAGGCTGCAGGCAGATAGCCAAACATAGTTTAGGAAAATGGAGTGCCCACTCCCTGGACACAGCGCTGCAAAGTGTCTGGTTGTCGCCATGAAAATAGGGCCTCCTGTGTTTGAATTTAATATATCTTTATTGTCATTGTTTTCCAACAACAAAACACAGTTTACGAGCTCACTGTCACTGTGGATGTCATTAACTGAAACGGATGGCTGCTGTTAGTTTCACTCTGTTCTTTACTCCGTCAGAACACTGGGACCCAGAATAGTGTTTTACCAGAGAGCAGTAGGGCATGTTGACTGCTAGTTTACCCAGATAGCAATGGGTTACTTTAAAACAAGTGACATGACGCTGAGTGGGCTTTAGACTAGCTACTGCAACGAAACACCGCAATTCTAATCTTGTTGTAAGAGAGATATTTCCTTCCTTATAGAGCTGTGTAGATTGAATTATTACTTTATGTTATCACTATTATTATTACTTCAACTTCTAAGAGAGATATTTAAATATAGCAGCTTTCCCATCAGTGCAGGACTCTAAA
>NC_045741.1:27471091-27472141 GCF_008692095.1 Etheostoma spectabile
GGTGGGGAGTGCTCCATCTGATGCACTTCAACAGAAATACAGAAAGTGCAAATTAAAGTACTCTAAAAGGACCGACACAACTAAAAGCCTAATTTGAAGAAGATATGCGGAGCATAGTCATGGTCCCCAGAGGATCAGCTGACCTTCCCTATTGTTCCCCTGTCACACAGGCCTTTCTGCTAGATTACTTTTTTTGCCTCAGAAGTGGCTCTAGGAATAGCTTAATCCCCTGTATGTTTTATTCTGCCCTGGGTTATATTAAACATTACAGCCTGTGGGGTCCACTAGTAGTTCCTATGTTCCTGGATTCAGTATGTAAAATATTTTGATACTACATTCATTACTACAGTGACTGAATTTAGGGGCAAATTGCCATTACGTGATAGTCTGGCCAAGATCAATAGATTTGAGATTAAGTGTTGGTCTGGGGAGTCTGCTCTATATTTTCTCTGCACAAGAGGTGTGACCAACGGGCATAGTTCCATTGACTCTGTACGCAATTGGAAAGTCCTTCAGCCAATCAGACCAACGATCTGGGGGTCGCAGAAGCGACAGCGGCATCAACGGGTTGCTGCGCTTGGTTGCACTTTGGTGGCGTTTGGTGGCCGTCGCTATGTTGAATGTAAACAAGAAGCTGCTTGGTCACTTCTCTATTGTCATGTTGTATTAAACCCGCCAATAGCACGCCAAGTAGATAAGCCAGATTGTGATTGGTCCTGAAGCAGGAGAAACATGCAAGTTTCCAGACCGAGCTGCAAGGCAAAACAAATCACTGGCAGAGTGGGTGGGGTTTACCCAGTCTTATTACGTGAATTATTCCGAATCAAATGTTAGAAGATAGGGATTTGAGTTATGATAAAGATTTTTTTTCTTTCTTTTGTAGGTTTTCAACCAAGTCCTGGCTCTCCCAGATGTGCCAAGTGTGTCGCAAGAGCATGATGTTTGGTGTCAAATGCAAACACTGCAAGTAAGAGAGTGTAAAAAAAGTATAACCTCCCCCACTCTGTTTCATTATACTTGTCAATGTCAATGTCAATTTCATTTCTATAG
>NC_045741.1:27472151-27478963 GCF_008692095.1 Etheostoma spectabile
ATTTAAAAACAACAACAGTTGACCAAAGTGCTGAACAGTATTTGTTATGGTCTCATATCCATCTGTTCACAGGTTGAAGTGCCACAACAAATGTACCAAAGATGCTCCCTCATGTCGGATATCATTTCTCACATGTAAGCCATGCTCAATGACTTTTCTTAATTTGACTTCACTTTTTATTTTTGCTAAGACTCTAGTAAATTACTATATGGGCTCATAACATCTCAAGAATGCTAGGAACACAATTATGCCTATAATTATCCGGGTGATTTATGTGTCTGTCTAGTGAAGCTTCCATTACTACATTAGTGAACATTTCCAGTGACAGTGAAAGCACAAATGGTTGGGTTGATCCCAATAGAAAGAGATAATAAACATATGCAAGGTGTGTGGTTTTAGATGGAAAGTTAGGATTTGATGGAGATTGATTCAAATGAAATGACATCATGGATAAGAGGCTTGTGTGTGTGCGCTTCCAGCTCCACAATGATTCAGTTTTATAAAACTATGGGAACAGGCTCTTGTTTATTGTTTTCAGACCGACTTAAAAATGTGTGAACCTATCCTTTAAGATACAATGTGATATTAAATTAGCAAATGTTTTCATGTGATTTGTAGTACCAAGGATACGGAGGGCAGAATCAGTGCCATCTGATATCAATAATCAGATTGATCACACAGCAAAGATCCCACTGCAATTTGGCACTTTACCAAAAGCAATAAATAAGAGGGTAAGTACAGGATTATTTTCTGTTAGAATATGTTTGGAATTAATGTTTGGACTGCTGTTGTTAAGTTTATTCTCTAGGTAACTGTAGGAAAACATAAGAAGAAAGTGCCAAGGTTGGTGTGTAGGACATAATTGCTGGCGATGGAAGGTCCTTACTCTGTGTGTTTGTGTGTGTGTGTGTTAGCAGGAACCTCCCCCCAGTTTAAACCATCTGGACTCAAGCAGTAACCCATCATCAGCTACCTCCTCCACACCTTCTTCCCCAGCACATTTCCAGCAGAACAACCCCCCAAGTGTCAGCGCCACACCCCCACCCAACGCTTCGCCGCAGAGCTCCCGGGACAGCCGCTTCCACTTCCCAGGTCAACACCCTGTCACTGGTATCACTCACGTACACACACGTGTCTTGTGTAATGTAAGCACACTTCCAACAGTACAGGTTCTTCTTCACAACAGTGTGTCACAGCTGAGGCAACCGACAGGACATAAGTTGTTAACCCTTGGGGTTTGTGGCGCAGTGTGTACAGGGCAAAAAGAGGTAAACCCAGTGTGTGCCAGTACCCTCTGTGCGCTTTCACTGTAAATGTCAGTGATACGTTCATTTTTTTTAACTTTGCGAACATAAAGTAATGATTTAATGAAAGTAGTGTAGTACCTTAAGAATGACTACTGGTTAACTGGTAGTAGGTATTTGATACTAGTTTCATTGCCTCACAACAGACAAAAAGAAATATGTAAATGAGAACTATGAAAAAATAACGGACTTAATCAAAGATGTGGCTGAGATTCCTGATGTACGAGTCAACTCCTAAAACACTGGATCCTACATTTCCCAAAATCATAGACTGTAATTATGGACGAAGCTTCTGGGCCTAAAAAGTGAAGCCAATGCGGAAGTGCCTTAAAGCTGCGATCTCTCCCTAACATCCAGCAGAGTAATTGGTTGCAAAAAGAAATCTGTTTTTATAGAAGTCTATGAGAAAATGGGCCTACTTCTCACTTGATTTAGTACCTCAGTAAACATACTGTGCGTTTACATGCAGTTTAAAAGAACAGTTAAATTTGGGTTAAGCCAATACCCCGATTTCTCATAACCCGGTTAACCTAAAGAACTTCAGGCAATATTTGGGTTAAAGCATAACTCTCGCCATGTGAATGTGAATGCACCCGAGTCTTTCGTTTAAAGTATAATTAGGACGGAAGCGCCACGTTTACGACTTACCATATTATCGTTTTTTGGTCAAATGGCCTTTTTAATTGGGAGTGCTAGGGGCACTTCTTTGATAGCATCAAAATCACTATTTTCAAACACTAAGAAGGCTCGACACAACATGTAACTTTTCCAACAGATGTTCCTGCTTCTACATATACTGCTGTTCAACATCCTGGCAACCACTATGAGTCTGGGTAAGAGATATTTAACAACAACTTACCATATTTCATACACGTCTGCTGATATGTATAAAGGAATGTCATGTCTCAATATAAAAAATCCAGTGTTGGTCAGATTTGTATGTATATAGCATACGCAGTAGATAAATGATGATACATAGTCAATAAAACTGTAGGCTACTCTACAGTAGCCTACAGTATCTGTACAGTATGTACAGAGCTTAAAACCCTTGAAAATAATGAATGTGGTTCTTCCCTCAGAGTGTCCCAGGTGGCCGTCGCTGAGAGGCAGCTGACAGCAGCAGAGCCAGCAGGGGTGAGTTACAGCACCATAAAGAAGAAGTGAAAAGGCTTACTTATTTCCCTGTGGTATTGATAGAAATGGTACGCATATGTGGTTTACAGCACTTGTAAATGTACTGTTTCTGTCACTGCCGTATTTTGTCATCAGTCTCTGAGGGAAAGTCCCTCAGTAGTAAATTACTTTTGAACAGCCAAATATGACAACCTGTTTGGCTGTGATATAATGATGCATATAATAATGTATTTAAATACATTATGAAATAAATAATAAGAAAAAAAAAAAATTCTGGCAGTTGACTCAGACTTCTGGACTCCCGGAAAAAGACCCATCAGGGCTGTCACATTGCGCCCAGTGAGCTGCTATAAATCCAAGTCCCAAGTCTCTGAGCTAGAGTATTTTACATATTTTATGGGAGAAAAACATGCTCTGGTTTATTGGCATTTCTTTAAAACAATCACAATCGTCTTGGGCAGCGCTAAGTGCTGGACGGAGCCACAATGCAAAATTGTCCTGGGAAGGAACTTGTTTTTCTTTTTGTTCAAAAGTTGTTTTAGCCGTGAAACAACAAACTCAGATTGGACAGATAGTCTTACCCAGTAGAGATCTGAGGAGCAGTTAAACATAGTCCTCAGAAATCAACCAGAGTTTAGGTGGCGAAGGTGGCGGACAGCTGGCCAAAATGAGTGACATCTGGCGGAATTTTTTTTTTTCCTTAAAGCACTTTATAAAGTGAGTTTTACTCCAATCGCTCACTAACTAACAGTCCATGATGGCTTCGGTTGCTTTCAGGGTGACGAGGAGGACGAGGAGGAGGAAGCAGCTGACCAGGGCGACAGTGCTCCCACTGAGCAGCCTGAGGAGGACGAGTTGGACGAGCTGCCCTCTTCCATATGCCGCCGGGGGGCCGTTGGCCGCTGGAGGGGCCCGTTCAGTCGCATGGCCAGCCAGACCAGCATCTACCTGCAGGAGTGGGACATCCCATACGAGCAGCTGCAGCTGGGGGAGCTCATTGGCAAGGTGGAGACAGAGAGGAAATCCAGACACACTAGGGCTGTCAATCCATTCAAATACGTACCGTATGCGATTAATTGCATGATTGTCCATAGTTTAATTGCAATTAATTACAATACTCAAGTGGTATTTGAGACTGGACGTAATGGTGACTCTGTTCACATCGACCTTACATGCAAAGAACTTTAGTCTCGTCGAGAGAACCTTCTGGAAGGGCTTTGAAACTCAACTTACGGTTCAATAGACACTTTTCTTAATTTCTCCTCAAGGAGGTTTGTATATTTAGCCTTTTTGTGATGGTCTGAATAACAGGGTTGTTAAAATGAATCACTGCATCGATGCATCGCAATGCGGAACTGAATGTTTCCGCATCAATGCAGAGACAGACTTACGGACAGATTATAGCCTGCTGATGTAACTTATTGATTTTCTGGGCACTGCTTTTTAGTTTCTTCCTTTTTGTCGGTTGTCAGCTGTGTTCAGACTCCGCTACATTCAGGAAGTGTCTTTTTTAAGAGCAGATACAATAAAAAGGGGAGTTCACATATGTCTGACTGTTTGAATTTGTTGATGAAAACCATGTGTAGCAATATATAATAATACTGAGGAAGTGACACATCGGGATGCGTTGTGATATTGAATTGATTTGAGTCGTTGACAGGGTAGTCGTAATCGAATCGTGAGACCAGTGAAGATTCACACCCCTACTAAATAAGTGGTTAGCTAGTTGTTTAAATAAATAAAATCGGTAAGAGGTTCTAAAAGTTGAAAAATCTAGTGAGAAAGTTGCCAAGTTGGTAACACTGTCCACAACTTTACTGCTGCATCACTTCCTGATTTCCCAAATTACGGAAATTATGCGTCAAAATGTTTTATGGCGTTACTTGTTATTATTGCATTCATTTGACAAGACATACCAATATGAAATATCAACATTTGTGTGGAACACAGTTGAATTTTTTTGCCGTTGTGATGTCCAGGGCCGCTGGGGCAAGGTGCATAAGGGTCGCTGGCACGGCGAGGTGGCCATCCGCCTGCTGGAGGTGGACGGCAACAACCAGGACCACCTGAAGCTCTTCAAGAAGGAGGTGATGAACTACAGGCAGACACGGCACGAGAACGTGGTCCTGTTCATGGGCGCCTGCATGGCTCCGCCACACCTCGCCATCATCACCAGGTACAGCTGCATGACTCAGCACATCTCACTTCTGCTCTGGTTCACCTTATTCCCAACACAGTTCCAATAGAAACACATGCATGGGGATACTTGTTTTTCATATTACATTGTTGTCAAGTTCAGGATTTATTTTAAGGCCCTGACACACCAAGCCGACGGCCGGGGACTAGGGGTGACAAAGGCCAACTGTGGCGTTTTTTTCTGCCCTTGTCGCCCCTGTCTGGGCCAAAAATTAGCACTGGAACGCACCATAGAGACTACAGCTGACGGCCAAGTACCACGTACGTTCTGCGCCTGCGTGAGAAATAACTCTCCATACCAGCAGATGGCGGTAATCTATTTGTCATTCAATAAAGGAAACCTTTGCTATGATACCTACAACAAACAGCGTTTGCCTGAATTATCAGCGGCAGAACCGAGCAGAGCCTACGGTCCCTCTGCTTCACTCCTTGCCGGGAAGACAGCGGGAGATGGCTAACCAGACTGTCCCTCTGCTGTGCTTTCATCTGTTCTCTCAGCAAAGAAATACAGTGGGAGCGGAGTGGAGGGACCTAACAGCCGACTGCTGGCTAGTTAGCTAACGTTAGCTTGCTAATTCCACCCACACAACATGCCTTCATACACTGGTTACAGAAAATTGGCCTAAAAAATTGTGACTCATTTGGGCAAAAAAAGGCAGACAAAAGCCGTGGCGACGGTGCGGGACGCACCACACAAACAGTCGCTCACCGTCGGCCCAACTAGGACTGACGGCAGCCTTGGTGTGTCAGGGCCTTTAAGGTTTTGTTCTGACATGTAGAGCCTTGCGTGCTCAGGCTCCTGACCTGCTCCGTCCTTATATCACCAGCAGGTCCCTTAGGTTCTCTGACCGGAGGTACTGGTCATACCTTGCGTTTGATTCAAATCAAAAGGTGACCGTGCCTTTAAAGTGGATGCCCTCAACTCTGTGGAACGCCTTTCCTATTATCATACTTTATGTAGGGGGGCCACCAAATTATGAATTTATCTTTTTTTTTTTTTTTTTTAAGTTTAATTTTCTTCTAAAAATCAAAGTAGGTCTTAAAATATACATTAACATGAATCCAACATATTATTAGCGGAGATAAATCTGCTTATTAATGAAAACAAAAAGTATTTCATTTACATAACATTGATAACAGGCTTACTGTACTATAGGTATGGTAGCCATCCCCAGATACAGTTCAGATTAAGGATTTACTGTGACTTCAAAACGTTATGTACAAATAATACATGAAGATCTATACATCCATCTGGCCCAGTTCAATATGCAACTCAATTTGATACAGTATATAGTAGTTCCTACTCCGTTTCTCTTTCAGCTAAGGGGTCCTCGGTCTAAATGCGTTAAAATTTTGTGTTTTTACATTTTATTTTATTCCTCTTGTGAAGCACTTTGTGACTTTGTTCTGTAAAATGTGTTTTACTAAATAAACATATTATTATTAATACATGTGATTTGTTGATTTGCTAGTGTTTTTTTTGTAACAATGATGCATGTGTTTTCTCTACAGTTTCTGTAAAGGCGTGACTCTGTACTCTGTTGTAAGAGACAGAAGTCATATTCTGGACATCAATAAGACCAGACAGATTGCTCTGGATATTGTAAAGGTAAGCTGTGTGAGATGGACAGAATAGTTAATACGAAAGATAATCTAACATTTCAATATCAATATATGATGATTTTCAAGAATCTATTACTGTCTTGTCCTGAATGTAACCCTGACAATAGGATTTTTTTTAAGACTCATCATTTGAAATAAGACTTTATGAGGACCAAATCTTTAAAGAAAGACAACATTTGAAATAAGTCCCTCGTTTAGTTAGTAGCAGTAGCAGATGTAATTTTGATCACATATTTATCTGTCATGGAATGTAACTAAGTACATTTACTCCAGTACTGTACTTAAGTACAAATGTTGAGATACTTGTACTTTACTTGAGTGTTTTCTTTCCATGCCATTTTGCACTTCTGCTCCGCTACTTTCACATCTGACAGCTTTAGTTAATACTTACTAGTTACAAATTAAGATTTTTGCACAAAAAACACATGTAGTTTATAAAACCTGGACTTTTTCTCAACTAGGCCCATCCTCCAGCCATTAGCCCCTAGCCGTGCGCAACAGACACTAGCCAGGATGTCCTGCTACTATGCCACAATACTGTAGCCTATCAGACAA
>NC_045741.1:27478973-27481600 GCF_008692095.1 Etheostoma spectabile
GCAAGTAACATCTCAAAACCAATGATGAGAATTGTGGTTGTGTTTATTAACTCAGCCGTCAAATAAAACAAATATCGACAATGCCATTACATCTGCATTAAAAATAAAATACAAATAATAAAATCTCACTGGCTACAGAAACCCCAAATTACACAAACTTGTAATTATAAAACATTACTGACAAATATTACTGACAACACTTCTAGAGATAAAGTAGGCTACTTGCTGTACCTGAACATGGGCATTAGATATACTGTAGGCATATACTAAAACTACACTGAGTGGTAGTTACTACCCTGTCATCTTTTGAGCTGCAACTATCGTCAACCTGAATAAACAAATGATTTTAAAGAAAGTTATTAGCTATAATTGATGACATATTATTTGTTGCTTTGTGACAAAAGAATTAGCATTGAATAACCTATATAATATAATTTTTCAATGTCAGTATTACACTTGTGGTTCATATTAAGGCTGCGAAATGATGAAAATGACTAGGCCCTATCAATTTTGTCTGTAAAGCTTTTACAAACAACCACCAGGTCTTTGCCAGTTCCACAATAGTAAACGCAAATATGAAAGACAAGGAAAAAGTGTTCAACACCATGCTCTGGAAGCTCCATGTTTACACAGATATTAAATATATCCTGCGCTCCACCTGTCCTTCACTCTTTTACAGGGAATGGGTTATCTGCATGCCAAAGGCATCATTCACAAGGACCTGAAGTCTAAGAATGTGTTCTATGACACAAACAAGGTGGTGATTACAGATTTTGGCCTGTTTGGGATGTCTGGAGTGGTACAAGAAGGCAGGTAAGAGAAAAAGAAATGATCCTCTGAGCTGCGTCTCTCTGTCTGAATGATCTGGATCTCTGCCAGGGCTGCATAATATGAGGAAAATATCTAATTGCAATGTTTTGTAGTCTGCAAGATATGACTTGTAGGCCGGGACGTCTCTGCAGCACCACAATACTTCATTCAGAATGGCTTGACACATGTTTTGCCTTTGACAAATCTCCCCCCCCCCCCCCCCCCCGCGATTTGAATATTGCACTAGTCCATATTGCGATTTCGATCAATTGTGCAGCCTTAATCTCTGCTAAATCAGGTTTATTTTCTTCATTAGTATTGCAAATAGACAGTGTGTGTGTGTGTGTGTGTGTGTGTGTGTGTGTGTGTGTGTGTGTGTGTGTTTAGAAGACAAAATGTGTTGCGGATACCTCAGGGCTGGATCTACTACCTGGCTCCGGAGATCGTTCGACAAATGAGCCCAGAGGTCGACGAGGACCAGCTGCCTTTCTCCAAAGCTGCTGACGTTTATGCGTTCGGGTAATGACTGATTCCACTTAAACAGCCAGCTCAGGTTAATCAGGTTATATTCTAAAGTAAAAGTAACACATATTTTGTGTCTAAGTGACTGATAGGAACAACAATCTTTGACATTGGTCCAGTATTAAGTGAGATTACTGCAGTCGGCAGACAGTGAAACAAGCTACAGTGTAAGTTAATAGTGCAATTGTGCAGCTTGTATTTACCTTCAATAAAGTGCTGTTTGGCCACTGACAGGCTCGGATTAATATTCTAAGTGTCTGACAACATTATGGAAAGGATTTGTAAGGAGGTTGACCTTTCTGTTGAAGAGTAAGATCCTTTTTTTAAACATAAAAACATCAGTAAAATTGCGTTCGCTATACCCTCCAGAATCCACGTAAATGAACATTTACTTTAGCATCACAAAATAAAACTATGAATGACCTTTTTGGGTTGTTTTTCCACTTTTCTAACCATCACAACTCTTGTTTTGGTTGAAATAAACAAATAGTTTACATGTGAAAACATGTTGGCTAGGGTTAAGGTTAGGGCTAAAAGTATTGTTTTTTGAAATGGAGTCTGGTGGTTTTAACGCTAGCAACCTCAGAACTGTTTCTGGTTAAACAGAAAGATCTTTTTTAAAAGGTCTATCTCTGAAGGGATCCTTTCCACAATGTTGTCAGACACTAAGAATAATAATCTGAGCCTGTCAGTGGCAAAATAAAACACTTTTTGTGGACCAAACTGACAATGCACATTTTCCCCATGCTGCTGATTGGCTGTCTAAGGTTACACGTCACAGAGGCAAGCAGGAAAAACTCTACGCTACACAGAGACAAGGCTCACGTAGTAGATACATAAAAAGATTTGTGCTGAAATGTGTAATGCTGTCATTTCTTTTTGTTTTATATCATTGGTATTGAAAGGAGTGTTGTTCAGGAACCGGTATTGAAGTCCCCGTATCAGCACTGGTGCTGTTATCGAATATTTTTAAATGATACCCTGCCCTATACTTAATGTTCACATTTTTTGAAAACTCTTTTTCCATGAGCTTCCTACACCACTTAGCATATTTGCAGAGACTCCCCTGACATGGACAGAGATTAGGAGTAGCATATGAGGCAGTTTCCTCATCTCATCTTTGTGTTGTGTACCTTTCAGCACAATCCTGTATGAGCTGCAGGTGGGAGACTGGCCAATCACCAACCAGCCTGTGGAAGCCAAGATCTGGCTGGTGGGCAGCAGCAAGGGCATCAAGAAGGTGCTGGCAGACGCCAACCTGGGCAAGGAGGCCACGGTGAGTCTGTTACAGAGAT
>NC_045741.1:27481610-27491871 GCF_008692095.1 Etheostoma spectabile
CATGGCTACGGCAACATCCATACGGGAAGGGAGGGATTAAACCTGGATGTGGATTTTAAGGCTGCAACCAAGGATTATTTTCACTCTTGATTAATCTGCGGATTATTTTCTGGATGAATGGATTAGTTCTTTGGTCTATAAAATGTCAGAACATTGTGAAATATGTGGATCAGTGTTTCCCAAAGCCCAAGATGATGTCCTCAAATGTCCACAAATGTCCACAACTCAAACGATATTCAGTTTACTTTCACAGAGGAGAGAAGAAACTAGAAAATATTCACAATATTCAACGAGCTGCGATCAGAGAACTTTTTTTTCATAAACTTCTAACTGAACAATTATCGTCCAGATGTCCGTTAACTTCCTCTTTCTTTGTACTGGCGTTCTAAATTCCGGTGGATTTTGTTTAACTATGGTTAACTGCTCCTCAGATCTCTACAGGGTAAATCTAGAAAGCTAGCTAGACTATCTGTCCAATCTGAGTTTTCTAAAACAACTTTTGAACGTACAAATATTCCACCGAAACAAGGTCTTTCCAGAGTCTATTTAGCGGCACCGCGGCTTCATGCGTAATTTAGCACCACCCAAGATGATTGTGATTGGTTTAAAGAAATGCCAATAACCCAGAGCAAGTTTTTCTCCCATCCCGGAATACTGTGTGTACTAGCCAGACCCTCCTTTGCAGCGCTGTGGAGGAAGGTCTGACAATGAGACGAGACTACTGTTGTATTAATCCTCCTGCTTCCATCCCAATAGGAGATCCTGTCTACCTGCTGGTCCTCGGGGGCCGACAACAGGCCCACTTTCACCCAGCTGGCAAGCATGCTGGAGAGGCTCCCCAAACTGAACCGCAGGCTGTCTCACCCCGGACATTTTGGGAAGAACACTGAGTACGTATCATAGAAAGAGGAGCTTTAGTTATGATGCAGGGTGGAGTGGCCTACAACACCCATTTACACCAACATTCAAAGAGAGTCTGCATCAGTTCGTTAACGTCATATCCATCTACATTTCCAAGTCATATAAGAAGAAATGTGATGGAGCCAAAGGATCCAATACATCATCAATCCAATGAAAAATGTTGTAAATAGGATTTTTGTAAAGAAATGTGAATATTATAAAGCTGGCCTGCTGAGTATCAACTAATATGAATGACCTTTTCTAATGTGACTGCTATTTTGTATTTTGAGAAAAGCTCTAGTAAGACTCCCACGTTGCTCTGCCAATGGATGGAGTTGTTGCTCCCTCTATGCTTCCTTCCTAACTTTTTCTCCACACACTTTCATAGGGTTTCTCACAGTCAACAGTAATATCCTCGCTTGTGTTTCCCAGTTTTACTTCAACTTCTTTCTCCTCTCTCTGTGATTTCCTCTCTTCTGGGTGCCGACCAATCCGCGTCTGCCTGTTCCTGTTGTATCTGATCTCCACGGCCTTCCTTCCATCGCGTTTTCCCCCTCTGTCCATGCCTCTTTTTCCCTGTCTGTTTATGTGCACACGTGTTTTCCACCACTCCTTTATTTCACTCTGTTCTTCTCCTGGCGAAGGCCGTGGGATCATCATTACTGCCTGAGAGATCACTGCCATCAGGGTATACACGCCCACTGTCCATACATGTACAAATACAGCAGCTGAGAGGAAAAACTCAAACTTTCTTTGGATTTGACTCTTAATATTGGCTTGAGAAAATATTGACAACACCACTTGAAAGAAAAGTTCTTATCTGGAGTGGCATGTCCGACTTGTCTTCACCTTGAGTTCAAATGTGATCTGTGTCTGAATTGATGAAGCATTCTTGTTTTCTTGACGTGTGAGCAGATCTAAAGGTATGTAGACAGGTTCTGGACAAACATTGTGTGATAGATGACTGGGTAACAGGAAGGGGAGGGTCATGAGCCGAGGGAATAGATCTGAGGCACCCGTGCGCTACTTCTCTGCACTCTGTCCAAGTAGGCTGAACTTAGAATGTTAGAACTATTGTAGCACACATCAGTCATATACCTCTTTCACACCATTGACCAGGGTTATCTGACCATTGTCCAACCCTTCTTTTGTCACTTCAAATCAAGCCAGTCAACACGGGCTGATCTCTGGTCATAACAACTTAGGTACAACCTGGGTCTCAACCCAGGAGCAATTTATACTAATTCTTAACATCTGTCTGTATGTCAGTGGACAATGATGTATCCTCATCGCAGGAAGGCTGCTGGTTGTTAGTAAGCTACAACTCTACAGTAATTCAAGTGTTGCCAGCACTCTATCCTTGCAGATTAGTTTTTATCATCCCCGGTTTTGAGATACTGGATGTGTGTCTGAGATGTAACAGTGTTTATTAGCCTCACTAGCAGCGCAGCTCCAGGAATGGCAATGCTGTGTCTTCAGACTCAAATATCTCAACAACTTTCATTTGGATTGCCATGACATTTAAATCACACATGTATGGTCCCCATATGATGAATTGTAATATTTTTGGGGATTGCTTGACATTTTGCATCTGTGGTTCACAGGGTGGGTTCCGGGGACCCCCGGGGTCCTTGAGGGGGTGCAAAGCAGACAGATAAATCATTAATTTCAGTAGTATCCAACCATAAGTAAAACAATGACAGAATGTATGACTATTTGGTCATGGAATTTATAAACGTTCTGTAATAAAACGCAAAAATCCAGTCAGATGGGTCCATTAAAGACTGATCTAGCACCATCATCGAGTCAAAATCCAGTTTCTTCATTACTTTGCTTTATGTCCAGATACGTGCAGAACTAATGACATTCCCAGCAGCCCCATCTGTACTTTGTTCCTGTCAGCTAATGTTAGCATGCTAACACACTAAACTAAGATGGGGAACATGCAACATACTTGCTAAACAATCGCATGTTAGCATTGTCATTGTGAGCATGTAGCATTCTGTAATTAGTATTGAGTAAAAATTCAAAACCTCAAAGTACAGCCTCACGGCCCTTCCAGCCCGGCTTGGACTTGGTCTGTAAAACCGTAACGTTCAGTGTCGTGATCAATACAAACAAATATGCCACTCACCTCCAAAATACTGGGATGGATCTCCAAACTTGGACAAATAAAAAAACAATATCTGAATGAAGAGGTAATGACATAATATGTGCATGGGTGTTCTGACCCTTTGAAAATTGTCCAAAATATGAATACTTATTGTATTTTGATAACCATGATCTCAGCAAGATGAGAGAGATACAACTGTCCCATGACATCATGTTTCAATGGGTCATCTTTAATGGATCATATAGCAAACAACTGTGTAAAAGCCCCCACACTGAGATTACATGAGGGGCTATGTGTTCAGCCTTATTTTGACTCCTGAGAGAGAGCAATGAGCTGAAGACAATACTGGAAATAATGCTAGAAAGAAACCTGTGATCATGCCACAGGTATGTGTCTCTCCTGTGTGCACTCTGGTACTGCATGAGGTTAGTGAACTGTGTGTGTGTGTGTGTGTGTGTGTGTGTGTGTGTGTGTGTGTGTGTGTGTGTGTGTGTGTGTGTGTAGTTTCCTCAGGCAGGAGTACAATGTATGATCTGTGAATGTAATGGGCTTCACCAGCATGATCATGAATATGATCTTATACATATATGTATATACACTGCTGGAGGTTATATTTAATATACAGTGTTTTACAAGGGTTTTAATTTGGAGCATTTTAATTGGTACTTGAGTCAAATTTGTGTATAGTTTTTTTAGACACTGTGTAAACTGTTGTTGGATTGGTGTTTTTTTTTGTTTTTTAGGGTTGAGGTTTGATCTGTCGAGTATTTTTGTACATGATGTGTTGATACGTTGTAAGCTTGTGTTCTGAAAAATTGAAGATATTAAAGCTGATCTCCAGTGACCGTGTGTTCCTTTTTGTAATATTGCTATTGTATAACAACACTCTGTGTTATGTATCAGGAAATCATGATGATGCCAGCTAAATGTGCAGTACATGTTGATGCAATATTATCATATACAATATAAAAACATATAATAAGACTACTTACATCAAAAACAGTACCAGGATCAGATCTAGTTTTTGACATTTCTTACATTCAAGACCAAAATAGGAAGTAAGCCGTAAACATATCAAAATGAATTTAAAAAACATTGGGCGGTTGTGCCTCAGGTTGTAGAAGGTTGGTGGTTTGATCCCTGGCCCTGCAGTCCCATGCTGAAGTGTCCTTGGGCAAGACACTGAACCCTGAATTGCTCCGGAATTGGTGTGTGAATGTTATTTGGAAGTTTGAATAAAGTGTAAATGTAATGTAATAAGTATTTAAGGTGTAATAACAGGAGCTGTGCAGTTCATAATTCAAACCCAATGAAAGTACATCAGTATCAATTATCCAGTTGTATTTCTACATAGGAGAATGTAGGTAATATCTAGGTAAACAGAGAATGTGCCCTAATGGGCTTGCATGAATAATTGGATGGTATTCCATGCCATGAATCAATCCATATTTACAATGTGCTCGATTCCATTGTATTTATAGTGTCAAATCACAACAGGAGTTCTCTCAGGATACTTTACAGATAGTGTAGGTCTAGAACACACTATCATTTACAGAGACAACAATTTCCAACATGTGAGCAAAGTGTGAGCGGCCCACACTGGACAGACCGAGACACATTGTGGGCCCATACAATACACACACTGTGGGCACTTTATTTTTTTGAACACAATGCGTGGCTTGAAGTTTATGAGCCTAGAGAGGCTGTGTTATATTGGGGTTTGTAATTTTTGGCGTCATTGTTGTGTTATAGATATATCTTCTTTACATCTTCTTCGGCATGTTACAGGCTTACAAAGTGAAAAAGCCCAAAGTGCCAAAAAAAAAAAAGCCCAAAGGGACTCACCCTCTCCAACAGAAACCACTGTTCACAAACAGCTCTATTGTAGTCCAGCCGTTGCTCCTGTGATAAACAAGCGTCACTTTGTAAAACACTTTATAGTGCTCGCCTAGTTGCTAGCGTGGCACGCCCTAATTCTCCGCTTCTGACTGGCTAGTAGTCCTTACCTAGCTACTGCACACGTTTGACTCCCAACAAAGATGGAACCGAAGTGAGATGTGTCACTCTGTAGCTAGAACAGAGAGCTCAACACACAGGGTGAAAAGAGGAGCTGCAGCAATGTGCAGTACAACCAAAACTTGGTTGTTGTTTTTTTGTTAAATTAAACCATGTAAACATGTTTTACAAACCTATTCTAGTACAACCTCAAAATACAATTATAAACCTGAAAATGAGCGTAATATGGGTGCTTTAGCAAAACTTTTTTTAAACAAAACGTTAAATATATTAACACAACTCAGACTTCCTTACCAATTTATTTTAACTCAAAGTTTAACTCCCGACTGGATATTTAGATTTTTTTATTCCATAAATAAATTAGTTTTACAGGAAAGCTGTGCGTAAACAGGTTTATATATACATATTTTCATTTATTTAAAAATGTATTTAAACTGCAAAAACCCAGATTTACGGTAATCCTGAAGTGCAAATACCCAGAGTTAGACAATCCAAAATTATAACTGAACAAATACACGGGGAACAAGCAGGAAACACTCGACAATAGACGACAAACCTACACCAGACAAAGGAAGCACACAGAGACTAAGGGTACTTCCTATAGCACTTAAATTGCCTCCTCACAGCCTCCACTTGCCTTCCTTCCTCGCGTCTTAGACCCTCCGACCGAGGAGGCACGGGAGTGACATGAGGAAATCATCTAAGGACAGAGGAAAGGAGCAAATGTGTTTTGGAGGGTTGAGACCTCCAATCCTCTGAAGCGTGACATGAATTCGTCAGCTTTACAGGCAGAGTTAGCAACTCCTTCAGATGCACGGCTTCCAGGAAGGCTCGTGTTCCCTCGCCCATATCTCCTCGTTGCTCGCTCTCCGGTCCAGAAATAAGAACTTTGAGACGGCCTTCACCAAGGAGGGACAGAACAACTTCTGGTTCAGCCAAGGACCGAGGAGTTGAGGAGCTATCCCATAAGGATTATGAGATTCAGCATAAATACACAGGGTGACGAGGGACAGGTGACATGAGGGCTGATGAACAGGCAGACAATCACAGAGGCGGGAAAACACAAAGCAGGACAAGAGAAACTACAACTACAAAATAAAACAGGAAAATAAAGCAAGAAAACATCAACAAGAATCGGGGGCAAACTAAATAGAATACAGCAAAATGAACAAATGACAGGGATACAAGCAAAGCAAAGAATGAATTAACACAATAAAACAGGAAAAACTAAAACAACTGAAAACCGCAACAATGACATTCTCCTCCTTTGCACCGGGCGGCAGCTGACTGGGAAACGGTAACGTTGGCAGGGCTCCTTCCGCACGTCTGTCTTTGCTTTTAATTAATAAACTGAATGGACAGCTGTTTAACAAGCGTCTCCCGTCCTTCCTTCGACCACTTCACATCAGTTGTGGCTCCCTAGACCCTTTCGGCTATCGGGACTTAATAGGCTGAATTCATTCACAGACAGACAAGAGTTAAAAAATCTAAATTATTCACATGCACTTACAGAACATTACTGCCATACTGTATATGTATTATAAAATGACAAAACATTTGGTAACAAGTCAGGATTCACAGAGAAACACTTTCTTGGTAATGAGAGGGAAATCTGCCTCAAGAGGGAACCTCCAAATACGGGTGTATGCTCTACCGGGTGAGCTACCCAGGCGCCCGTGGATTACTTATTATATTCCCCGGTGTGTGCTATATTGCTCCTTCTCGCTGAGCCGTGGCGGCTGTGCCTACATGCACCAGGATGCATTGCGTGTGCGCAGCAACTTCGCCAAGCTGTTTCAGTTAACAAAATAAACTCACAAAATGTCAAGAACAACTTCTGAAATCACCTTTGTCGCCCCAATTCGCCGTCACCAGATGCTTCTTTTCACCTGGCAGTGAGCAGCTTCATAAGAAGGAAGTTGACTGCATCACAAATATATTTATTTATTTATTCCTCCCATAGAATCCATCTCCTTCCAAAGGGGTGCTGACAAGTTGTTAGTGCAGTGACAAAAACGAGATCCAGATGTGTTCCAGTGGAGATAATCTTAAACTCTAATCCTGGGATTTGAACCTAGATGGGTTTGGCGAGCGCTCTCCGCTGCATTCCTTTGTTCCCCTGCACTGCTTACTCCACTAACTGTCCATTTACAGTAAGAGAGTCTTTCTCTTTCGGTAAATCTGCACAGATTTAAATCTGACGTAAATCTGCACAGACTTACAGAAAGTGAAGTGAGCACCGATTGACAAAGGACGAGAAAGTTTCCCGAGCTTTGAAGCAAATTTGACATTGCAGCCAAACAGTGAAATTACAACTTCACAGACTCACTGTACACGGTGAAAGAAAAGTCTGTAAATCAGTGGGTGCGTTATTCCGAGCATCACAAACAGAACTGACTTGTTTCACTGTCAGAATTTGAATTTAACAATTAAATTCACGTGAATTATATGATTGGTTTTTGGCAGGTATTGAGTCAGTCATTATCCATGATAACCTTTTAAATGACCATGATAACTTTTAATTGTCCCTTGGCAATGGAAACACATTTTGCGAAGATTGCATTCAGCGTCTTCAGTATGAATATTTACACCATAATCACAGTTTGAAGAAATGTCTGCATTAAACAAAAGTCAACATTTCAAAAATCGGTTCACTGCATCCTTGCTCTACGCCTCTGATGTGATGTCCTCAGAAACACTGTTAGTTCTGATGTTTTTCAATCAGAAAACAACTCTTCATAAATCAGCTACATAAATATATATATTTTAAACATCCATGTGCTAGCCCAAACCATGAATGCATTCCCATTCTAAATTTCCCTAACATTTGCTCTTTTAAATCCATAATTTTAATCTGCTATCTGTTACTGTTTTATCATTTATATCATAATGTCTATCTGCATTTTGTAAATAAGGGCTGGAACCAAAGAGAATATGAGAATGTCACACGGATTTACAGTAAGAGGAAGTCACAAGAGGTCAGGAGGACTGGGTTTCAATAGCAGAAGTGTTTCAAACTGAAGTAAGGTTTGCTTTATCATTCCTGGGATTACCACTTCGCCTTTCTCGCTTTGTCACATTTGACGAGGGTCATAAAAAAGGAAGGTTTCACAATTCTCAAATGCTTGTCGGTCTTTCCTTGACCCTCACTGACCCTGTGGATGGTGATGAAACACGCCACAGTATGTCTGTATCTTATCTGCAGTCACGTTCCAGTCAGAAACATGACTGGGAGGCACATGACACTCATCAACGCTTGCAATGCTTATGTGTAGAACTGCTCTTTTACAAGTAAAAGTACCACAAGTTTATCATTGATTTATGTGCAGTTATACATTTAAACATTTTAGACAAGGTTATTTTTGCATATTCATGCATGTTAGTGTTCTTGCTTTCTTATTACTTCTTTTTAAATGTGGTTATCTACTAAAACATAACCTGATGTTACCATTGCTTTTATCATCCCAAACGTTTTGAATACTTTTTGGATAGTTTGGATCCAAAGTCCCCACATGTTGTTAATCTCTCTGAGTCAACATTCCCTGCTCCAATGACTCACTTCCTTTTCTGGCATCCTGGTCTGTCCGGGCCAGAAACCGTTGTGCAAACTGACTTTAAACTTATTATCAGACCTGCAGTCAGTGTGAGTGTCTGATAGCCTCAAACATCACACACATCTCATAGTGGGTTCATAACACGCACATGATCACTAATTACTCAAACTTTTGCCAGTTTCAATTGTTGACATTTTATATTTGTTCTGCCTTTTGATTCCTTTCCTGTTTTTGTATGTCATCATTTAAGTTCCTCCAGTCTGTGCAATGAATGACTAGGATTTCAGGGGAAACGAACAGGATGTGGGCAAGCATTGCAAAACCTGCAGCGAAAAACAAGTAAATACTTGCCCGAGTTGGGTAATCACTTACAGCAAAAATGTGTGCTTTTAAAGATTTATTTGGGCCATGTTGGCCTTTAATGGATGGGACAGAGAGAAAGTGGGGCCTTGTGGGCTTTTAAACTTGTTGCTATAATTCTTGTGAATGCTGGCTTTTTATATGGATCTATTTACAGTCTGCATGGTCTTTCAGTGATAATGTTACTTTGACAACAATACAAAGTAAACATGATGTCCACTCACTGTGTGTCATATGGTCTATGCTCATTTATTGAACATTTAATTGGATATATGCACTTTTGCACATGTGCACATTTTTATGAAGTATTATACAGTATGAAGCTGCTGTTAGGGCACCGGAGCAATGCATCCATGGGAAGTACATTTACATATAATGCAGTCAACAAGCTGCTCATTACACATCTATGCAAAGTGACAGCTGTACTGTAGAAAAGGTGTGTAGCTGAGCTCCGGTTCCCTAGAACTGTTGCACCACATTCTGCACCACATTCTGCACCACGGTTATACACCCTCTTGTTTCCAAGCCCTGGCTCAGGCGACATGCAGCAAAGGGCCGCAGATTGGATTCAAACCCGGACCACTGCCAAGGACTCAGCCTACATGTGGCACACACTCTGTGCCACCATATCTGGAGATTTCAATCTATGTAAAACACCTGACGCCTGTTTTCAAACCAACAGCCCACATAGGAAATAAATATGATGCAATGTAAGAAAAACGCAGCATCAGAGCCATTAACAGTATGGCTAGTTCAGAAGGTTCCCAAACCTTTTCATGTTAAGAACCCCAAACTGAAATAAATTAGGCCACGGACCCCCATCTGATAGGATTTATGCTTTTCCATGTTTTCATCACAGTGTATGAAACCCATGACCAAAACAGCCTTACATTCATCAGTCGTCGTGTTACTTATGAATGTAATAATAGTGATTAGAAATGATTGCCCTTTTTGCCGGGGACCCCCTGCACCCTACTTAAGGATCCCCTGTGGGTCCCCGGACCCCACTTTGAAAACCACTGGGATAGTTGCTGAGATTTCCTAGAACTGATGAGAAGACCTGCCTTTAAATTAAAGTGTGAATGCAAGGAACATCATGACACTGTGAGATTGAGTATAAGGTGACACAACTACTACCGCCACTGAAGTTTGTATGGTCCATTAAAGCTTTACATCTGGAATGACTCATTGTGGACGACTGGGACTGGGACAGTTGTCTCGGCTAATAGACACAGTAACTCCAGAGAAACACTGAGAATTACGTTTTTCACAAAGATGGACCAACAGCAGTCTTGGAAGAAGTATTCAGATCCTTTAC
>NC_045741.1:27491881-27492741 GCF_008692095.1 Etheostoma spectabile
GTACTAATACCACACTGTAAAAATATTCCTTTACAAGTAAAAGTCCTGCGTTGAAAATGTTACTTAAGTAGAAGTATTATCAGGAAAATGTACTTAAAGTATTATAGTGGTCAATGCAGAAAACTCCTCCCATTTTAGAAAGTGTAAAGGATCCAAACAGTTGTGTTTAATGGTCTAATCATCCAGCTGGACTAGGCAGTTATATAGATTTTTATTTTATCAGATTTTATAAACTACATGTGTTTCTTCCCCTCCGCATCAGCTCTGCCTACATCAAGCGACTCCAACTGGTCCTCACCCCCCCCGCTCCAAATCCTGGCATCACATCACTGCAGTCCTAAAACAACTCCACTGGGTCCCCATCTCCCACCGGATCACCTACAAAATCCTGGTCCTCACATTCAAAGACCTCCACCATCTGGCCCCCTCATACCTCACTGACCTCCTCTCTCCATACCCCCCCTCACGGTCCCTCAGATCTACCTCAGCCGGTCTTCTCTCCATCTACAAGTCCAACCTCCACAGTTTCGGGGACAAAGCCTTCTCCAGTGCAGCTCCCAGGCTCTGGAACTCCCTCCCCCAAGAGATCTGTGACTCTGAGTCCCTCACCATCTTCCAGTCCCGCCTCTTTACCTCCGCCTAACTGTAGCCACACTCCAAAGGGAGGGGCCCTTTTCATCTGTGCCTAAATCTGGTTTTGTTTAATTTGTCTTGTTTTGTTCAGCCTTGTTATGATTTCAACCTTGCCCTGGAAAGCAAATTTGGGTCCTTGAAAAGCACTATACAAATTAAATGTATTAATTATTATTTATTATTGTTATTATGTGTAAAGTAACTTGTAACTAAAGCTGTCAGATGAA
>NC_045741.1:27492751-27497601 GCF_008692095.1 Etheostoma spectabile
GGAGTAAAAAGTACAATATTTCTCTCTGAAATGCGGAGTAGAAGTAGAAAGTGGCATGGAAAGAAAAGACTCAAGTAAAGTACAAGTACCTCGACATTTGTAGCCTACTTCAGTACAGTACTGGATTACATGTACTTGGTTACATTCTACCACTGAGCCTCAACAAGCACCAGTTATCTGAAAGGCTCCAGCAAAGTAGAAGCAGGCAGAGCCAGACATGAGGATGAAGCCACAGGAAATAATGAGGAATGAGGAAACGGAAGCACAACCCTTCAAGCTGTTATGAAGTCGACCGACTTAACTTGATGAGATGCTGTTTTACCAAAAGATAACACGTTGACTCAATCAGTGCAGCCTGTGTGTAGCGGTTCTCTTGTTTTTAGCTGCGTTGCTGGAAGTGTAGTTTCTTAAACACCGCCCACTGTGGGGAAATCGAAACCTAACTGTGCATTAAAAAAAGCGCTCCTTGTAAAAGTCTCCCATTTTCCATTAGAGTCCGCTGCGCTCATTCCGCCGCTCAGCAAACCTGCGCAATTCAGTTTCGGACAACATGGCCTACAACCAGCAGCAGACACCTTTTTATAACCCAGTAAGTGATTCAAACTTGTCTTGACGTTCGTGAGGAGGCGATGTGATGATGTGTGAAGGCGCTGCTCTGCTCGGGCTGTGTCAGCTCCGCTGTCCTGTTATCGGCTGGCTGCAGGAAACAGCCGTTAAAACTCTGGGTGATTGTCAAAATGTCGACAACTTTCAGGGCCTTTTTATGCATTTACGTCTGCTCTTAAATTCGATACAATACCTATATAAACAATTAGAATAGCTTAGTAATAAACTTTTTTTGTTTGTTTCCCAGGGTAGGCTACTTATTAACACATTTTTGTATTTTGTAGTCTAAATAACGAGTCTATAGACTGCTGCCTTAACGGAGAGAAGGAAACAGCAGCTTTGCCTCACACAAAGTGTCATTTTGGCTTCAGGTGTCTGTTTGTACTTCTTTTTCTTTAGTAACCCCCTGGCTCTTTTAGAACATAGACTTTTAACATGTACAGAAGATGTTCTTTTCTACTGCATGTCCATATTCTTCAATAAAATTTGAATTGAAAAAGAAAAGGGTGTCTGGTTGTACTAACCGATGGTTTGTTCGCAGACTGAAGTGTGTCAAGGCCAAGCACTTTCAAAATAATACCTGTAATTGGATGAACCCTTTGTCTATCACATCTACCACTTACGTAGTCTACTGCGTCAGGCTAGTGAGATATGCATCCTTCCTGTCGCCATTTTGGGACTGAAGTCTCAGAGCATCATGAGCTAACATGGCAATTGTTGCCTTCACTGCCATAGTGGATTATTCCACGGATATATTAACTTACCACAGCAGCATGCCATCAGGGGCGTAGCACACATTTCTGGGCCCTTTTTTTTTCTGGGTGCTCCGTCTCCTTTCCCCCCCCAGTCTGACGCCCCTGCGGGCCTCCAGGCACCGTGGCCGGTTGGTGTAGTGAGCGGCCGCCGGCCAGTGCCGCCAAGGATCAGTTTCCATAGTGGGATATGCCATCAGCCACCGGCAAATGCTGCTGTTGTGAGCTGCATGTGGCGCCAGGGGATTACTTTATGCCCATATCACCAATATAGACTGTATATAGACATATATTTGTATGTTTATGCATGCCACCATAGCCAGTCTGACTAATCAATACCAGAAATAAGTTAACCATTTGAAAAGCATGTAACATTACACCTTTCTCTCGTTCGTTCTGTTTCTGGGATATGAGTGATGCTAAATCATTTTATATATCATCATAAACAACGTACCCTAAGCCTAAATTAATATTACAGCTATAGCTAACAGTCTGACCAACATTATTCCATAACTGAGATTTAAAGCCAACAACGTTAGGGCAATAAAATGTATGGCTACTTTACACCATAATAAACGAAAAATAAAATTACTTTTGGCATGTTTAATAGAATGTGATCACACATGTCATCATATTAAACTTAACTTCAAAAATTAACCAGGCATACGCAGCCTATGGCATGCCATTATTTCTTATTTGACATAAAGCCATTTTGAATGACTTATACTAACGTTACCTTCCACCTGCCGTCAAACGCTTGGTGTGTTGAGCGGCCAGTTCCACCAGGGGACCGGCATGTACCACAGTGGCTGACCATATTAAGCAAACACTTATGTCAGACAAAGTATATTTTATTTAAGTAATTAGTATGTATAACTAAGATGCTGAAAATTATGTATTCATTATTAGGAAAGCTAGGCCCACATAGCATAATATATGGCTTTATTAATGATTTTGTCACTTTTTCAATGTTTTTTGTTGCTTATTCTGACATTTTTGTTGCTTTCTGCAGAGTTTAGTTGCCTTTTTTGAGTTTTTACCGACGGTTTTGGCACCTTTTCCAACATTTGTTGTCTTTTAACATTCCATTCTCTTTTAGTGTTTTTTCCCTCTATTTTTTTTTTTCAAAATGTTTTTGTCGGTGTTTTTAATACACAATCTCCCTCCCCCATGATAAACCCAAAGTTGGGCCCTTGATAGGTTATATTTCTGGTGCCAAAAAGGTTTTCCTCTACAGCAGTTTCACCCTTCCTACCACTAGTGACATCGGCCACAACTCGATGTTAGTCTCACTCCTCGCTTGTTTGTATTTCCTCAACCAATCCCAGCTCTCCTGGGCAGCTCTAACCAAGATGCCCCAACTCAGAGTCATTACCTGTATCTGTGTCATGTGGGTTTCTCCACTGCTAGCAGCTGGTCCTGAGTGTATAGTTGAGTCCAATGGGAGGAGTGAAATATAAACACAGATTAGAAACGATTATGTCGCCCCATAGTCACCCAAGTAAATATAACATTTGTACACTGTAGATAGTAGAAGTAATAATGATACAACAGTGAAATGTATAAGGCTAATGACACAGCACATGGTAATAAAACAAAAGTATGTAAAAAAGGTAAAGAGATTACATAAAATTGTGAAGCAATTAGGAACCAGGTTGCTTGCCACGTGGTCTAGAACCAGCAGTATCCTGGCCATCTAGAAGCAAGAGCATGCCACAACTGTCCTAATGTGCTACGTTACCAGGAATCACATTTATTTTCATTTTTTACTTTGTTTACCAACATTCTGTGGTTGATGTTAACTTAACCTAAGATATGTACAGTAGGAACCATGTTTATCCATTTTATCCCAAAAGTTAAAGCATCGGTCGCAAATCCCAAAATTGCCTCAAGCGGCTTTATGCTAGCAGTAACAAGTTTGCAGTTAGAATGAAACCCAGCCATTAACCTGTAAAGTCCTGTTCTTTGTAGATAATCCCCTTCACTGGATCAATCCACGGTGGTCTGCAGGAGGGGAAGTCCATCAACATCAGTGGACGAGTCCTGCCTGGAGTCGATAGGTCAGACTGCTTTTCTCATCTTTTATCCTTCAGCTCTTAGTCCTTATATATGGTTGCAGTAAAGTACAAAATTTAACATCTTATAAAATATTTTAATCAAAACAAACAACCAAAACACATTAATTTTTCAGAACAATAACTTTTATTTTTGTTTCCTGAAATGCTGTGTTTGTGGTTTCCTTAATTTGATAAAATGATTCCGTTCTGATTCTTTCCTGTACTCCTGGTCCGAGCGCCGACTGTGGCGAAGGCCCTATTGAAACTGAAGGAATCCTTCCTTTCCTTTCTTCCAGCAAATGAATTGCCTTTTAAAGGGCTTACCATACTCAAAAACTCACCCAAAATTGGCGGTTGCTTCAAGTCAGAGTAAAATTTACCTATTTTAAGTGTTTCGGGAATAGGCGCACAAAAATGGCTCGCTAGCGCCCCTTACAAAGTAAAAAAAAAAATGGAACCCCTGCAGTTCGTTTAACATGGACTAACAAATCTTGGTACACATATGTAACATGTCAAACCGTACAAAGCTTATTGGAGCAATACAATAAACCCAACAGGAAGTCCACCATTTAGAATTGAAAGTTTGAAATTGCTGCGATTTTGGCCATTTCCACATGTCGTACTTTAATAAACTCCTTCTAGAGATTTCATCCAATCAACTTCAAATTTGGTTTGTGCCATCTTAAGACGTTAAAGATGAAAAGTTAATTAAAGAAAAACTATAAGTAATATGGCATGACTATGGCAGGGCGGCCATTTTGTGCAATTCACCATCAAAAGTGGGTGTAACTTGAGTGTACATTGTTCGTATGGCTCGAAACCTTTCAGGATTTGTAAGAGACCAAGCCTGACGACATATACACGTATTGGCTCAAATTCATAGCACCCCCTAGTGGCCCCCCAAACTCCTCCTAGAGATTTAATCCAATGGACTTCAAATTTGGTCTTTACCATCTCAACACCTTAAAGATGAAAATGTATTAAAAGAAAAACTTTTTGTCAAACGGTGTGAGCGTGGTGGCCATTTTGAGTATTTAGTGATCAACAAGAAAGTGGCCGTAACTACAGTGTACATTGTCCAATCTGCTTGAAATTTCCCACAATCAGCAAGGGTCCAGGCCTGAGGACATCTACATGCCGATATTGACTTTTGGTCATAGCACCCTTGGTAATAATTTTTATTTCATTGGGATTTTCAAAAGAATGAATGTAAAGACATGTTAAAGGCGTTGAGTTTCTTGTAAACTGAGTTTAAGAGAGAGTTATTTGCTTCATCCTCCAACATTTGGAAAGCTGTTGAGAAGACAATCTGAACTCATTGCCTCTTTATCAAGACCATGAGATCCAAAATATCAGGGATCCACTCATCTTAACATTGCTCCAAAACAAAACATGAACAGATTTCCCTAACATTAGTTATTTGTAGTTATTTATG
>NC_045741.1:27497611-27499217 GCF_008692095.1 Etheostoma spectabile
AAAATAATATGATAATAATTTGTTTTATTGTCACAACAGAGGAACATCAAAATATATTAAATTTCTGATAAAAGTGGCTCAGTGGTAGAGCGGTTGCCTGCCAATCGGAAGGTTGGTGGTTCGATCCCCACCACTGCAGTCATTGTCGAAGTGTCCTTGGGCAAGACACTGAACCCCAAGTTGCCCCCGGTGCTGCACATCTGAGTGTGGATGTGTGTGAATGTTTATCTGATGAGCAGGTGGCACCTTGTACGGCAGCCTCGGCCACAGTGTATGAATGTGTGTGAATGGTGAATGTTTCCTGTAGATGTAAAAGCGCTTTGAGCAGTTGTTAAGACTGGAAAAGCGCTATATAAATACAGCACATTTACATTTACATAAATGAAATGTATAAAAATACAAACCTAAAACCCTTTCATCAAAAACACAATTACAAAAAAAGAATCAGTGTTGCCAATAGGGCTGTTGTAGAGCGCCCTCTGGTGGACAAACTATGCAACGCCAATACTCAAATGATTGATCGTTTGTTTTTATTAAATATTCAAATGATTCAGATAAATGAATATTGAAAAAAAAATGCTGAGAACGATAGTTGGGGAAATGCCTAATATCGGCCCGCCGATATATCAGTCGGGCTCTACTCCATAGTATCATTATTTTTGGTTCTATTTACTATTAGGGTAGCTTGCAACATAAAACAAAAAATAACTAACCATATTTTGGCCATTTACACAAAAATTCTTATAATAAAACAGTTTAATAGTGATAATTTCTTGTAGACCATTAAATGAGGACTTCTGCTTTTTTCCAGGTTCCATGTGAATTTACAGTGTGGTTCCAGGACCAATGCGGACATCGCTGTCCACATAAACCCACGATATGACAGCCACCCCGGTTATGTTGTTATCAACTCCTTACAGAATGGCAACTGGGGGCCCGAAGAGAGGAAGCAAAACTCGCCGTTTCCTGCTGGCTCTAACTTCAGCCTCACCGTCACAGTCACACGGGACTCCTACCAGGTCAGAAGGGTCAAAACTGTTGGAAATGAAAATGATCCACTAAAGCCGTTTTCACATACAAACTCTGGCCTGTGAATGTCCATGGCAACGGGTCCGTACATTGTCCGTAGTTCCCATTTCACACATGTAGCACACAACAGGAGATGTCTGTATCAGACGGGTTCTCACTGGAAACACTCTGGTTTAGACCAGGGGTGGCGCCTGGTAGAGCGTGCAACAGACAGGGTGCCATTACACTGCGTTACAGAGCCGTTTGTAATTTGGTCATAAAGTCTCTTGGTGATGCTTAAATGCATCTGACGGTTTAAGCATGTATGTAAATCGCCCTTCTTCTTCACCCTCGGATATTTGTTTCCCTCCTGGTGTTGTGATTGGCAGTAAATATCATCACAACAGCCACTTGTTTACTGTGAATTCTCTAGGGCCTTTTAGACCAAACGCTCGCTAGCCAAAGTTAGTGCATCTACAGCGGACTGTGCTCAAGGTTCATTCAGTTTGAAACACTGTTGTTGGGCAGCAAAAGCCAGAGGCGAACTTACCATTAGGCAAAGGTAGGCAATTGCCTTAGGCCCCAAGCTACCAAGGGC
>NC_045741.1:27499227-27499365 GCF_008692095.1 Etheostoma spectabile
GTAAAACGCCTCATAAACTTATGGTTACGATTTGTTGTCTTACTTTCACCAATTCATTATATCTCTAAACATTGATACGCTAAAGTGCTATCCGACTGTTTAATTCATGATGAGAAACTCCCCCCAGTCCCCACTACA
>NC_045741.1:27499375-27499669 GCF_008692095.1 Etheostoma spectabile
CCATTATCCTACTGCGCATCTGCGTGTGTTTGTGAACAAACGGCTCAGCGCGTGCTGTAAGCGAGGCTACAGACAGTTGAAAAATGAAGCGAAGCTACCAAAGTAGTTCTGAAAAAAGGAAGAAGCGGGAAGAAAGCAGAAAGTTTTTAGCAAAACTTCCAAAGGTATCAACCTTTTTCACGACGGCTACTGACAACACTAACATTAACGTTACTAAAGAGCATCAAGAAGCCGCGGTGCTTGCGCCAGCAATGCTAACACTGATGAAGAGTAGCAGTCACCCTAATCAATGTG
>NC_045741.1:27499679-27504031 GCF_008692095.1 Etheostoma spectabile
AGATGATCCAGCGCTCTGGCCAAAACAGCTGTCAGACAGAGAGCGCTGCTCAATAGTGGGGACCACAACAAGTCAGGGACAGAGTTTTTTCCAAGAAATCAAGAGGGGCGCAGATTTACAAGCAGTAACAATTACATGCAAATGAAAAATGGAGAAAAGATAAGCAGGTTTTGGCTCCTATACAATGAAAAAAAAAAGGATTGAAAAGGGTGAGAACAAGGGTTGTGGAGGGCGCCATGCCTGTGTTTGCCTTAGGCCTCAAAATGACTAAATCCGCCCCTGGCAAAAGCCTTGGAAAAAATTTCAGGGTTTCAGAGCGCAGTGGCTGCGTTGCCGCTTTTGGTCTGAAAAGCCCAACACACTCTCGGCTCTATCTGAGGGAACTCGGATTTTGTGATTGGGAGCTGCACGATCCGATCTGACTGGTTTGGACATTTGCATTCCCACATACAGCTCCTCCAGGTAATGTCTAGATAATTACAGAATGGCAGTGCTTGTGTGAAAGCGGCTTTAGTTTTGTCCGAGATTTAACTACATTTACAAATCCTGTGTGTTTCTCATCTGTGAGTGCACAACAGATCTTTATGAAGTGCAGTACACAAAATTATCTTTTGTACAGAAATGACCATTCAAAGAATAATTTAAAATAAACAGAAAACATAATAAACTCTCAAATTTGCTTGCACTTATTCTTCGCTCAATCGGAGAGTTTGACAATCAGCCACAATTTCGGCCCCTTTTTCTGAGTTGCAGTCTTCAATCCGGTTGCTCATGGGATTATTTGGGGAAGCAATCAGAGATGGTAACTGGATGGAGTAAAAAACATACACTCTTTTCAGGTTGTAATTATTTCTAGAAAGATCTTATTTACGTGCAGGAAGAAATATCTTTCTTTGCTCAGAAATGACACCCAAATAAAGTTCCATATTTTCTCCCCAGCTGAACGTCAATGGCTGCCACTTTATGGAGTACAGACACCGTATCCCATTTCACCAGGTGGACACCATCTCAGTGGGCGGGAAAGTAGAAATTTCCTCCATTGCCTTCCAGAACCCTATGGTGAGGATGCTGCCACTATAAGGCATTAATGGTGTTTTATTTATGTCAATACTCTCATTACAAATAATCACAAACCTACTAAATGAATCAACATGTAGAGAGGACATGAACAGCATAACAAAAGGGGAAATGAGATTGAAGTTGTTTCCTTTTGTCTTCAAATTCCTGGACAGCAGGCATTTCCTGCACAGCCTGCATTTGCCGCTCAAGTAGCCTATCCCACCCAGGCTGGCTTCCCTTCTTATCCAGGGTTTCCCCCGCAACCTGGATTCCCATCTCAGCCTGGATTCCCATCTCAGCCTGGATTTCCAACTCAGCCTGGATTCCCATCTCAGCCTGGATTCCCATCTCAGCCTGGATTCCCATCTCAGCCTGGATTCCCCTCGCATACTGGATTTCCTCCAGCAATGCCTGTGAGTATCAGGCAGGGTGAAGTTACAGTTCCGCGGACATTTTACAGAGCTGCTCTGGGGCAGCAAAAACCTAATTGCTTAAGTTAAAGTGGCCATGCAAATAGTTTTGGTTTTATTTGTACAGATTTAGAGCATTCTGTGTCTGTATTTCCTCCATTCCAATACAGTAGAGGTGAATGGAATTTTACTACTGTGGTAGATGATTAATCCTAAAATGTTAAACATACCACTAATCTATGTTGGCTTGTCAGCTAGCTAAGTTTGGTTCTATGTGTCAACAGAGATATCAGCTTTGGGACACTCCTAAAGAACCCAAGGGCAGGTACACAGAACACAACACAGGGCATATGGTTTGGGTGGGCCCCATTGGAAGGTGTAGTGAAAAGCCTTTCATTTGAGAGGGGAGATAATGGTGCATAAATACACCACTTTCAGACAGTCTCAGCTTGAAAGCATTTGTAGTTGTTTACATGGAAAATGACAGAAGTAGTTTTATCAAGTAGAGCTTCAAAAATTAAGCGAGAAAACTATCGACAGATTAACCAACAATGATAATAATTGTAAATTGCAGCCGTAGCGTCAGGAGTGAAGAAAGAGAGCTAGAGAGATTTAAACCCTGGCTCCTGTCTCACCCCAGCACAGCTGACCGGAGTGGGAAGTGGGTGTAAATGAATGTTGGTTTCAGAAAGTTACAGAAATTGTCAGACAAAACCTGTATGTTAAGACATAGTAAAGGTCTTGAGTTTCTTGTAAACTGAGTTGAGGGGGAAGTTATTTGCTTCCTCCTGTATGCCATGGTCTTTCTCGATTGCACATGATTGTGAACAACCACATGCTTTTGCACGCTTACATGTAATAGTGCCATCAATGGTCAAAACTGTTTGGTGCTATTCATTAATTATTTGTTGATTATTATCATAATCAACGGATTAATCGACAATGAAAATAATTGTTAGTAGGCAACCCTAGTAAAAAAAAAAAGAAAAAAGAAAACAGAGCTAGATAGATATAAGCCCTGGCTCCTGTCTCACCTCTGCACATCTGACCAAAGTGTGAAGCCGGTGTAAATTGGGGAACGCCAGTTTCAGAAAGTTACAAAAAGGAGAGATTCTGAAAATATTTGACCATCTGCCTAGCAATTCTGAAGAAGCATACTGGTAGTGTTACGTCTAGGGATGCAGACTTGGACCGAAAAGTGCTAAGGCGTGAAGGCAGTGGAAGATTAAATTTTTTTTTAAATATAACAGCTTACAACAAAGGGAGTCCTGAGGCAGGCAGGCAGGCAAAAGGAGTTCCAAAACAATCCGAAAGCTGGAGAGAAGGGAATCAGAAACCCAAGGAAAGGAGAGACGTAGGGAGTAACAAGCAATACTCTGACAACAGACAAAGGACGCACAGAGACTAAATACACGAGGTAACGAGGGTGGTGACAAGGGAAGAAGAACAGGTGGAACACATCAGGGCAGGGCAAACAATCACAAAGGCAGGAAATCAACAAGACATGACACAGGAGAAATAGAGACTACAAAATAAAACAGGAAACTAAAGCAGGAAACATACACAAGGATGGAACTAGGAAAACAAAACACAGAACTAACATGAACTAACCATGGACAAATAACAGGACATTGCACCACTGTCAGTTTCTTCATCTTTGATCTGTAAATGAATGATCCTCGTTGTTAATTTAACTAGAATGGATAATAAGTGTGTTTGTCTAATTCATTCATTTTCCCATCGGGTCTCTGTACAGGCTGTTCCATACCACAGCGTCATCAGCGGTGGACTGAAACCTGGCAGGACCATCACTATTCAGGGGACTGTTAACCCCAGAGCCACAAGGTATGACTTGATTACTTATTGTTGCTGGATCTTTAAAACCAACCTTGTAGAAATGAAAAGACATCATCCCACTGAGGATTGTGTGTGTAGACTAGTTGAGTTCTTGCAGTTTTAAACTGTTTGACTATGTAGCCCCAGGCCACACTTTTACCTATACGCCAAATATGTGCAGCCACAGTCTGTCACTCCTCCACACCTCACAGCTTACCAATTACTACCCTAGTTTCTTTACTCAACTCGACAATTTCAACCAGAGAGTTTATGAGAATTTAATGGTGTCTTCCATTCATTTAAGGCAAACTGCAGGAGTGAAAATAAGGCTTGTGTGCACGCTGCTCCAGCACCGCAATAATTGAGATTCATAAAATGTTTAAGAATCTGACCCAAAAAAAATAAATATGCATATTTCTTGTAATTCTGTCTTTGTCTCAACAAAAGAGGCTAAAGTGTATTGACAGGAAAGAAGCAGAGGAGAAAACTGTGAAAACAGCTGGAGCAGGGCACATCATTTTTTGAAGGGCATAAGGCCAAACTGAGGAGGCACGATATGAAATTGCCTCAGACTATATCCTTATTATTTACAGAACTCCCAGACCACAGCAGACTTACTGTATCATGGAATACATAATGCATATTGTCAGGATCTGGTTTACCCTTCTCATGCCGTGACTGACTTGGTGTATGAACTCTGCTTTCCTTTCAGTGTTTCTGTGTCAGGGTTAGTTCACTTGCTGTGTGTTTCCTCATTCCAATAACTAGTTTTGCCAGTTTTCCAAATTTTACTGAAACAGTTTTATAATCATCATTCCAGTTGCTGCCCAGAGAAGGAAACTCAAACTTACATTTCTGTCTTGGCAGATATGTAATGAAAATTAACCAGTTCTAGGCCGGCACGATTCAGGGAAAAATATGAAACACGATTTTTTAGCTTAGAATTGATATCATAATTCTCTGCTACGATTTTTTTGACCACGATAAAACAAAACAAATTGTCAGTACCAAACAGATTTTTTTGGCACCTATAGCACATTGCGCATC
>NC_045741.1:27504041-27507598 GCF_008692095.1 Etheostoma spectabile
TGTAAACAGAGGCTTCAATGAAGAGAAGGGAAAGCATTGCAGCGCTTGGGAGCACTTTAAAACCTATTTTATACAGTCTATGTTTAAAACTCACGGAAGAAAGCAGTAGTGTTTGTGATGCTGTCGGCTCGTAAAATTGAAAAAAGTTATTTAAAAATTAAATCGTGAACAGGATCAATCCAGATCGCGATTTTTTAACGATTAATTGTGCAGGCCTAACCAGTTCTTTTTCTATGTGTGCAGTTTATAAGACGTGTGTGAGGCCAGAGTTGGCCAATATGACAATATATACTACAAGAGGATTCAAATTTCTTAAATGTAGTATTTGCCAGATATTTACTATATACTGTAGTTGTTCTCCCTTTTCAACACCTCTGGGTGTATCTGGCCATTGTGGGCAATTCTGCAAATTAATGGGCAAGACTAATCTATATACAATGTTAAATCATATGATTTAAGCACTATTGTTATGAAGTATTTTGAAGTATAGACAGATATTGCTATAGAAAACTACATATACTAGTGCCTCAGATACACCGCAGCTCATCAGGCAAATCATACATATTACTACATACATATACTCCTGCAAAACCAGTGAAGACATTATACAACTCTGTGTTTCCTCTCAGGTTCAGTGTGAATCTGAGCCATCCCTCTGGCATCGCTCTGCATTACAACCCACGTTTCAACGAGAACGTTGTGGTTCGGAACACCAAGCAGGGGGACCAGTGGGGCGCCGAGGAGCGTGCCGGTGGGATGCCCTTCCACCAGGGGAAGCCTTTCACGGTAACACTGCAAACACTTCACTGACTGCACACACTGACCAGGTGGATGGGGAACACTGCACTGTTGCTTGCTCTGGAGGAGACTACTAGAACTATTGGGTCCTTGTAAATTCTGGAGTGTGGTCTATCTGTAAAGTGTCTTGAGACAACTCGTTATGAATTGATACTATAAATAAAATTGAATTGAATTGAAATTGAATCACTAGTGATCGGCACAAATGCGACGGGGCCAGGAGAGAGTTTGGAACAGATTTATTAACAGAAGGAGTCCAACCTGCATTAGGATCACAAATCCAAACACAAATGACAGAAGGGAAAAAAAGTCCCAAATCCAAAAGGTCAAAAATACAAAAAGAAGTCTAAAGAGAAAGCTAAAACAAGGAACAAGGGGAAAGAAACTCACAGAAAAACAACAACCTCAGGGAAAAAAATGCAGAAACACCAACAGGAACAGCAAACAACACTCGCTAACACACACAGTCACAAGACAATCTGACAAGATACGAGGGAAGCACAGACACTAAATACACAGGGTAACGAGATAACGAGAGGTAGGTGGCAAGAGGGCTGGAAAACAGGTGACATCAGGTAATCACATGAGCAGGAAAACGAAAAGGAAGTAAAACTAAAGACAGGACAAGACAGAGGCCCAGCCCTCAAAATAAAACAGGAAACAGAACATCCAGACACTCAAGGGGAAACTTAAGACAAAAACAACACAAGACAAGGGAGACAAGTAGGATACAAGCACAAGGAGACAAGATGGAACCAAATTAACGAATAAGGAGGAACAAAAACAAAGCAAAACACCCAAACCATCACAATCTTGCATCAGTAGTCCAAGTTTCAGTAGGAGAGATTCATGTCTTTTGTGGCACGCTGCTTTCCAGACTTAAGCCAGACAACACCCTATATATATCTTTGGAAATGTTGAACTCAACCCATTCAGCCTTTTTTCTTATGCAACAGTTGTTTTATATGTATATTTGCTTTTTTCTGTATTTGTTTATTTAATATTAATGTTTAATATGTTTGTTTATGTAAGCACCTTTCACCCTGGCAAATTCCACATAAGCCTACTTATTGTGGCAATAAATCCTTTTCTGATTGTGATTCTGACATGTCTACCTATCAACCCATGGGCTGCTTTTACACTTTTTGGGAATTCATGATCAATAAACCTTATTTATAGGAAATTATAGACGACCTGTTGTAGCCAATTCTGCTGTGTGCGTGTATAGCCATGTGTGTGTGGTAGGATTGTGTGTATGGTTTGTCCACTACGTCGCCTGCGCACCTGTGTGTATGTGTGCTAATCAGAGGTTAGAAAGGAAATTACAGGTAAGGGGGATGGAGGAATTAGGATCTGGGAAGCCACACGGTTTTTCAACCTCAGCAGTGTGCAAGCGATGTTTTTAGATCTAGTCTGCTCATTTTTAATCTTTCACGGTCAGTCTTTTTGTAGGTGTTTTTAAATGCGTTTATAAAATAAAAGGTAAACTTTGACATGATGGCAAACTTTATTATTTGCACCAGCAAGCGTTGGAAATGTTTTCAAATTCCCTACAGTGGCATTATTTTGTGGTCCGATTGCCACTACACTACCTCATTTTCCCAGTCAGGTTACTGTTTTATTCATTTTTTAAATGTTTATAAAACATCCAAAATTCAATCAAATTGTAGTATGGGTCTGTTCTTGTTATTTTTGGGCAATTTGCTTGAAAGAAACCAGGATTTCTGGAACTTTTGATACGGGTTAAATGACAACAGGAGGGTTAAAACCCCAATGTGTGGGACCTTGGTACTCCTAGTGGTAGTATCAAAAAAGACACCATGACGAGTTCAGGGACGCTCTTTCAAAGATGTGATTGGAAAATGTTCTCCCTTTTCTTTCAGCTGACTATCTGTTGTGAGAAACAGTGCTTCAGGATCGTGGCCAATGGGATTCAGCAGCACATCTATAAGCATCGTTTCCCTCACTTCCAACACATCACCACGCTGGAGATCGCTGGAGACATCAGTCTGACCTCTGTGATGGTGTAGAGACCCGGCACCACCGGCTGCTCTGGATTATCTTACAACAGAAAAAAACGCTTGCATTTATTCATGAATCCGTCCTAATCGATTACTTATGGCATTTAAGGGAGACTGTTAATTAGTGGATGCTGTTTATTTACCTCATGTGTATTCATGCTACAAATAATCGTTTTTTATATTATTATATGCTATACATATTCTGAAAACATTGTTTTTTAAAGGAAAACTCCAAGAAGGATTACCAAGTCCAGTCAGTTCAGGAATTAAGGAAATTCTGGTTGAATTAATAAGACGAAGAATTCCGAAGACGTTCTGTATAATGAAGTCTCAAAAAATGAATACTGTGATCATTGTTTAATTTTTGTGAAACATTCAAATTAAAGTATAGTGTGATGTGGTTTGTGTGAGGAATTCTTACCTGCTGGAACATGACTACATAAAAGGCAAGCAAATTAACATTTCTTCTTTTTCAACTTTTCCTTGATTTCTAGATTTTTATCTATCAATATAGATGGTCAACAAATTCACTGTAGCCTGTCAGAATGTAGTCTACCTTGCTACTGAGGCACAGCGGGCTTTGAGCTAAATGCTAACAAATCTTGCTATAGTGTGGTAGCATGCTAACATTCGCTCCCTAGAAACTGAGGCTGATGGTAATATCAATCATCTTGCAGGTATTAAAGCAAAGAATAAGAAAAATTGACATTTGGGAGCCTGGGTAGCTCACCTGGTAGA